>NW_008336930.1:1889539-1908543 GCF_000622305.1 Nannospalax galili
CAATGATCTTTTATTTTCTATGTATATGTTTTACTTTAATAAAAGGTTGTGAAAACATATTGGCAAGTTCAAATTTTAAAGAAATTATGAGTCATTATCTAGACCAACATCATGCAAGTCAAGAAATACCCATGTGTGAGAGAAATTGGGCTCTCAAGGTCATCCCTTATAAGCTTTAATTTCCAGGACTTAGAAGGGACAAAAAATCTTGAATTTTCTACCCTTTGTGTCAAACGTGAGTTGAAGGGAACAACCACCCACTGGTCCTGCGTTGTAGTACACGCAGATGTCTTTCCAGAGCACATTCCCATGGCCTGGTACGCACAGAGCAGCCCAGGCCCACAGTCCTTACATTTCATGCCTCTCATGCCTCCCCTGTAAGCTATGCTCTTCACTGGACTTGCCATATTGTCTGTTGTTGGGGACCCTGATTCTTGCTGTAGTGCTTCCCTTTTAGAAAATCAGGGCTCAGGCTCCTGCTCATTGAGCTTAAAGCTGTAACTGCAGGGGCTGATGAGTCATCTCAGTTGCTAGAGTGCCTGCTGTGCAAAAATGAGTACTGGGGTCCAGATCCTCATCTAAAAGCTGCAAGTGGTGGTGTGTGTCTGTAACCGTAGTTCTGGGAGGACAGAGACAAGCAGATCCCTGGGACTTGCTGGGTGCATTCTAGACAGACCAGTGAGTTTCAGCTTCAGTGAGAGACTGTCACAAAGTGGAGAGCAACAGAGGAAGATTGGATGTCAACTTCTGGCCTCCACACACACACACAAACACAGGTGCATGTACCCACATGAAAACGTACATACACCACACACACACACACACACACACACACACACATACACACACACAGGGCTGTGCTCACAAAGCTGTACACTGAAACTAAGCTTCTAGGGAAAATATTGAAGGTTGGGCAAGGGTAAAATATAGATAAGATTTCAATTCAAATGTAACCCAGTTCAAATGTCAAACTTGTACCTGCAGCTAGAGGACAACCTGGCCAAGTAGTAACTGTCCTAGCTTTTGTGTGCTCTTTTAAGAAACAGTGATGTGATACCTGTGTCCTGGTGAGTGTTAATTGTCTAAATTAAATGCCTAGCAAAGCAGCACTCAAATTTTAATACATCTGAAAATTTTCCTGGAAATCATTTGAGCATGCAGATTCTAATTCGACAGGACTGAAGTAGAATCTGAGCTTGTTAATTTCCTATATGCTACCAAATGTGCACAGGCTGCTGTTCCCCAGACGGTGGTTCAAGTAGCAAGGCTGGAGAATGTTTGATCATCTTAGTCAAGAACTTTCAGTTCCCCACACCCCCTCCTTAGAAGGATGCATTCCCAACAGGAAGTGTAAAAAGGAACATTGGTGTGTGTCTGGGGTTTGGGGAAGGCTATAGACACTGACCTTGTTTATATGGCAAGTGATTCCAGTAAGCTCCTGGTAACTTGTTTACTTTGTAATGGTGACAACAAACTCCAAGTCTCTTCCCTGATGACTTTCATATGGAGAGGCTGGAATCCATTTCAAGCCATGAAGGTGGGCGGTGGGTGGTGGGCGACAGACAGGCATCCCAAATTAGCGAATGAGACAGGAAGAGTTAAATATGTTTCTCTCTAGAAGACTTCTCTTTGTTTCTCTAAAAAAGCTACCAAACTCACTGGTTTGTTTTTTCATTTGAATGCTTTATTCCATGAATAGCCTAACAACATAAATGTGTTTCAAGAACACGCATAAACAACATAATAATAGAAAGCACATGACTGTCCCAAGAATTTATCCCTGCAATTCTGAGTTAACAAAAAGACAGCAACTTTCACTTTGAGAAAAGGGAAGGAGGAACGAGTATCAAGTGTGCTTAAGGGACTGTGAGTGGAAAGAAAATGGGAATCAGGAAAAGAAATGTCGGACTTACTCCTCAAATGTTCCTCAGAACTGTTTCAGTGAAACAGAGGAGAAAGAGGGCGGTCTAGCAAGAAAAGATGCATCTGGTTTGGCACTGACTTCGGAGACAGGAAGAACAATGCCCTTAGCTCAGGAGTATGAGACAGGCCACAGGCTTTGGAATAAAGCACAGCCTGCTGCCCCCTGGCCCTGCTGCCCCTTGGCTTAAGCATTCTCACTACTGGGTGAACCTGTGTAGGGTGCTGTGGAAGTCAATTCTATGTCAATGTGAAAGTATCTGAGAGAAATACTTTAATTCTGGAAATACTCATTTTGACGTGGGATTCCAGAGGTTTCACTCTAAGATTATCTGCCGCTATTGCTTTGAGTCTGAAGCAAGTTAGAGCATCATGGTGGTGGAAACACGTGGTAGAGGAGTCTGCTTACTGCATAACAGCCAAGGGGAAGAAGAAAGAAGAAAAAGAAGAAGAAGAAGGAGGAGGAGGAGGAGGAGGAGGAGGAGGAGGAGAAGAAGAAGAAAGGTGACCTTACTGTATAATCCTTTAAAAAAAAAAAAAAAAAAAAAAAAAAAGAAGGGGGCTTTTGAGATACCTCAGGGGGAAAAAGCTCTTTTCTTTGTTTCATCAACTCTCTAGGCCCATCCTTAACCAGAAGATCCATTAGAACACTGACCTGCCATGGAGAACTGGTCCAAGGCAGCACCTGGTCTGTGATAGGATGGAGAAAGAGGGAGGGGGAAGAGAGAGAGAGAGAGAGAGAGAGAGAGAGAGAGAGAGAGAGAGAGAGAAAAGCAGGAAGGGTCACAAGAACATTCCCCCACAGTGACCTGCTGCTTCCAGCAGGCCCCACCACCTGGTTTTAACCACCTCCCAACAAAGCTAACATACTATGAATTCACCTAGGAATTAATCCACTCATTTGTCCAGAGCCCTCAAAATCCAGTTACTTCCCCAAAGCCCTTGGACTGGCAAGCAACTCTTAAACAGAGGAGCCTTCCAGGTCTCCATATTCAGACATAACTGTTGCTCATTGAGTCCTAGTTTTCTCCTGTGCATCATGGAACTGCTCTACCAAACTGTTCTAAGAAGATGCAGGTTGAGTGTTCCATATCCAAAGTACTGTGTATCAGAAGCATTTTGGATTTCAGATTATTTCAAATTTTGAAATGCTTATACAAACATCTAATGATTATCTTAGAAACGGGACCCGAGTCTAAGCATGAAATTCATGTGTGCTTCTTACAACCATCATACACATACCGTTGAATATAAGTTTATGCAGTATTTTTAGCATGACTATGTTTAGAGTAAGAACTATCCCATGTAGTCTGGGTGTGGAATTTTCCATGTGTGACAGCATGTCAGCACACAAAATCTTTAAGATTTTGTAATATTAAAGGTGTAAGATTTTCAGATTATGGATGTTCGACCTGTACTAAAACCATATAGAGGGAAGTGTCTGGTTCAGTGGTCATGTAACTTAATTTATGCTCAATAAATGTTTCCCTAGAGGATAGAGATTCTTGATCACAGACCTTGAACCAAAAAAGCATCATCATCTAATTACGCAGTTCAGTTAAGTTATCAATATACTTCTTTGCTAGGTAGATGTGATACTCTGGGACAGAGAATTGTGTTGTGTTCCCAATCACCTCTGCCAACATTTTTGGTCAACACCTACTGGGGCCATCGTGACAATGGTTCAACTCGAACTCCATGCATTCTCCTGCACCCAGCATGCACTGGTCTCCCACCCCTTGCACTTCTGAAGCTATGGAACTGTAGTATAGTCACTAACATCAAGGTTTGCCTGCGTTTCCCTTCTCAGTAGCTATGGAAACTGAGGGCCATTGCTTAACTCTGATTAGCCTTCATTTTTCCATCTGGTAACTATGACCAGATACATCACAAAAGAGCAGCTAAAGGAAGGGTTTATTTGGCTTACAGTTCAGAGGAATATAGTCTGTCTTGTCAGGGAAGGCATGGTGGTGGGAGCAGCTTGGTCCATGGCATCAACCAAGAAGCAGAGAAAGGAGAATGCCTGTGTTCTGACCACTTTCTCCTTTTAATTCAGACCAGGACAGCCAGACCATTGAGATGGTGCTGTCCACACTGAAGGTGGATCTTGCTCTCTGGAAACACTCTTCTCATAAACATACCCAAAGGTGTGCTTGAGTGCTTCTTAATACAATAAAGTTGGCAATCAAAATCGACCATCATAATTACCCTGCCTCCTACATCATTGTAAGACAGCAAGTGACTCATGGAAAACACTCCCACATGCTAGCTGTGATATTTACCTCTTGTTTAGGGGTGAGGACTTTTGATCCTTAGTGAGCAAGTAACAAAATCAAATCAAGCTTTAAAATTGCTCATTCTACAGGATTAAGAACCTCCAAAATACAGAACAGAGGGTGTTTACACCATGTCCAAAGCCTGTGGTCTCTGCACTACAGTAGTGCACTATAAGAAACCAAGGCAGGGACTATGTCAAGACACAGATACTGTCCCTCTGTGTGCTTTGGGGAGTTCAGATATTAATCTGATACATCACAGAACACTGAGTGGCAACGGTGACACCCTGCTTGGCTTCCACAACATGAGTGTTCATGGATACTTCATCCTCTTTCCTGTCATATTCCCTTCCACATACCTCCGCCTGAACCCAGCCTTAAAGATGACACACAGTTAACTGCAGTGAACTATAAATGTGGGCTGAGGGGTAGGTGCTGGGGAAACTGAGGCATACTGGGAGGTAGCCATTCAAGATGAGCATAGTTAAGAAACCAAAACCGCAAAGGCAGGTGAACCTGACATGATCAAGCAGGGGCAGTGAGTGTACAGGAAGCAACTTAGACAAGGGTCTGCCAGGTCCAGTTACCTGAAAGTGAAAGTGAGAGGTTCAAGTGCAGGTACTTGGAGAAGAAGGATGGATTGCCAGTTCAATAGATGTAGGATGCAGTAACATCAGGTGTGATGACTTTTGGTATAGGAGGCTTCCCATCTTGCTTAACACAGCATTTTCACATCTTTTTGAATTATAAAAGCTGAAGAAGTCTAGGAAACTGTGTCCTTGTTTGCTCCTCCTCAATATAATCATTTATTTCCCCCAAATGCAAATTCTATGTGCTCACCCTTCTAAATATGTTCAAAATTCACCTGCAACTGTTGCCATCAGCAAGAGGCACTGATCAGGAACGTTGTTGAGTAATCTCAGATGCTGTCTTCCATTTGTACTCTATCTCCTGATCATCATTTCTCAACAGAGCAGCCAGAGTGACTGTGACAGTAAATCATCATTCTTAACTTGACTAGATTTGGAATCATCTAGGAGGCATACCTCTGGGTCTATCTGTGAGGTTTAACTGAGGCGGTAAGTCCCAGCCTGAATGTGAGTGTCATCACCACATTCAGGGGTCCAGACTGAAAAATGGGGGGAAAGGAGAAAGTGAACAGAGCATCAGCATTTACCTCGCTCTACTGAAGCGGGTGCAATATGTCTATCTGCCTCACGCTCCTCCTGCTTAGCCACAGCCATGTCTGCCACCATGTGTTCCCCACTGTGATGGACTGTAACATCAAACTGTGAGCCACAGTAAACTCTGTCTTCTTAAAGCTGCATTTTTCAGATATTTTTTCACAACAATGAGAAAAATAACCAATCCAGTGACTCTAAGGAGTCAGATTATGATCTCTATGCAGATTCTCATGGCTATCAGAGTCAAAGCCAATACCCTTTGAAACCTGGTTGGGTGGGTCCTGGCCTCCCACTGATCTTTCCTCCTTTCCTTCTCCTCCTGTCCCACTGCTCCATGGCACACTCATCCCTGCTGTTTCAGACATGCCAAATATGAATATTCCTTTCCAGCTTTCAAAGACTGTGATACTTGCCCCTCCATTTGATGAAGAAAGTCTCACCTTCCCTTCCCCACAGAGGTCTTTGCTGGCCAGTACATCTCAGATGGCACCCATGCTCCTCTGCATCATCATCACTATAGTATTACTTTTCTTGTTGCTCTGACAACATACCTAGAAAAAAAAAAGCTTAAGGAGTGAAGGGTTTACTCTGGCTCACAGTTCCAGGTTCCAGTCCACCATGGCAGGAGAGTCTTGGTATCAGGAGGTTGAGGCAGCTCATCACATTATCTCTGCAGTCAAGAAGCAGAAAGATGAATGCTGGAGCTCAGCTCACTCAGCTCTTTCTGTGTTTTATTCAGTCCAGGACGAGCCCTGGGGGGCTGTCCACAATTTGAATGGGCATACCTTTCTCAACACAATCTAGAAATTCCCACACAGAAATATCCAGAGATTCATCTCCTAGGTGCGTATAGATTCTTTCAAATTGGCAATATTAGCCATCACAATGATCTACCTTTATCTGCTTTGTCTCTGATGACTCTTATCACTACTGGCTTTATGAAGCACTAAAATGACTCATCATCTTCCTCCCCATCATCACTTAGACTGCTAAACATATACTCTTTGAGTTCAGACACACACAGTCCCTAGGACACAGAAGATGCTTAACAGTGTACATTGAATGGATCAATGTTGTTAATATATTGTCTCAAGTAAACCAAGAGTCACATGGAATTCATTTTAGTAATGTTACCCTTATTTATATCTGAATTGTGATAAAAAACCACACCATCCCAGAGGGAGGGAGAAAGGAGGGAAAATACAAAAATAAAGTTTTTATTTTTATTTTTTGAGGCAGGGTCTCCCCATTGCCACAGCTTGCCTAGAACTCACTATGTAGAGCAGGCTGGCCTTGATCTCACAGAGATCTGCCTGCCTCTGTCTCCAGAGTGCTGGGATTAAAGGTGTGTCCTACCATACCTGGCCAAAAACTAATTTTAAATAACTGATGTTCTAAGGTTTATAAAGTGTGTGTGACCCTACTGCCCCAATATTCATGAGGAAAGAAATACTCTGCTCTCTGATACATCATTTAGTATTTTATGGCAACTCATATTTACTTCCTTCCACTTAATGTTTTATACAAAACCCACTTACTCTGAGGAAAAATTAAGAGAATTCAGCTATGATCATCATCCTTACTTGTGTTTTCCACCTAAGCAAGGGCATTTACCTGTATGTTCTTAATCAAACATCTTTTCTTTGTTTTTGGCTATGTACCAAACATACTGCTTGCTTTTTGACGAGAAGCAACAAAGAACGGGAAGCCTGACTCAGGGTCCCCTCTGCAGCTCTGCCAGGCTCAGAGTTTACAGGAACGTTTCTGAGATTGGGAGACTTGGTTAGCCACCATCATGAAGCCTGAGTGTCATGTAGGGACTGACTGACAGCAGCAGCTGGCTTCACTCCTCACACAAGCTCAGACAGTAAACTCCCAGAGCACATATACTGGCTCCATCTCTTAAGCATGTTTGTCACAGGAAACTGGGTGCAGAAGCATGGAATTGTTCCACTTCAACTTGATCATGTGTTAAACAAACAAATAAACCAAGGCACCGATGGTTGACAATAACTCAAGCTGGGCCATTGGGTCAGAACACACGAAGACAGTTCTCAGGGATGGAAATGCAGCCAGCTCACCATATGCAATCCAGAGTAGCTTTGGATGTGGTCAGAATTAGCCCCGTGGTGGCTGTATAGATTTGTGCTGTTGATCTTCCAATCCCTCACCCTTGGCAGACATCATGAATTGATGAAGGCACTCTTTCCTGTGAGTTCAGGAGGCCTCAGAATCTCATCTCAAACTCAGGATCCAGGTTAACAGTCAGCCTGTGGGTGTTGGGGTTGTTCATTGGTTTGAAAACACACCGGGGTTGTCTCCAGTGACTCAGAATCGTCTGACATCTTTCTTGGTTCCCTAGCAGTGGAAGTGTTACTTCTGGAATTTAGACCCTTATGCGATTTCTTCACCCTGAGCTGGGAATTTCCTTTCTTTCTGACAGTGACTCTTCCCTTCCTTTCTTTCCTTTATCTCCTTCCTTCACTTTTTCCCTTTTACCCCTTGGATTCAAGACTTTGAAATTGACAGTGAAATTTCCAAACTCCACAATAAATGAAAAATCAAGACCAAGATAACTTATAAACATTCCTTACCTTAGTTTATTTTTATCCTTTTGTTTGGACTGGTTTGTTTACCATATGGGAACCGTGGTTCTCCTGTGATTACAACTTGCTCAGAGAATGAACTCTCCATTCTCAAACTTGCAAAGGGCACTCCAGACAGCTGCCTGCCTGGGGCTGCCATGTGACTGTGGCCACACGTCAAACTAGGTCTGCTAGAGACAAGAACAACCCTCACCTAAAGACCTCCAGAAGGGGCCTCCACCCTGGGGCCATCTGGAGGCTGCTTTGCCAAGCCATCTATTTTGTGCCAGATAAGCTGTGGAAATTGTTAATCAATCACTAGCCAGTTCAAACACAAAGCCTTTCTTCCACTTGCTGCAGGTCACACACCCACTCCCAGAGCTGGCTGAGCGAGGTGCAACATCAAAGCCAGGAGCTCAGAGCAAGTGTCCAAATGCCCAGATGGAGATGACTGAATTGGAGCAGGCTTGAAGAAGTGTCACTTCTTCCTTAAGCCCACAAAACAGGGCGGAGGTGATAACTGTCACACCCAAGCAGAAAGTGATGTGGGCAGGCAGCCTGGACACAGGCTAAAAGCTTCCCTTTGAGATCCCGAGTCTTGCTTTAAAAGATCTGTCTGGAAGAGTCTCCTTGCAGGTGTGCAAAGACAGGTGACCAGAGCTGTCTTTCCATGCAGCGATGCCAGGAGAGGCCCTGCCCCTGCGTGCTCTTGGGCTTCTGTAGAAACTCACAAACACTGCCTTACTGTCCTTCCTGGGACACTGCTTTAAATTGGTCACAGATGGCAGTCGTGTGACCGTTCAGCAGGCTCTCTGCAGCTGTGAGACTGCTTTGGTTCTCTGTCACCTTCCTGCCACTGGCTCTCAGTCCCTTAGTTAGAAGATTTCTCATCAGCCTTCAAGGTTTCACGGTCACAGTTCAGTCTTCTACTTTCACATCCTACCAATGGGGGTCTTCAAAATAAAACAAACTCGCTTGGAAGTGAACAGTGTTTTGTGGCCACGTAGGCCTGCTCCTAAACTTCTCCAGCCTCAGCTATACCTCAACCAGGTATAAATTAAAGAGGATGAGTATTCCTTAGGGAATTGGAGTCATTGTGGGGATTAAGTCAGGGGATGCTGAGGAAGGTTAATTCCCATGCCTGGCAGGTGGCACACAGTTCATAGATGGGTTTTTCTTTTGCTGTGGATCATCTATTCATTCAGCAAACATTCTCTGAATGTTGTTTCTATTCTGGGCACTGTGGACAGTAGGAAATAGGCAGGCAAGTTCTTGATTCCCACAGCGTTTACAGCCTCATCAGAAGAAACAGAAGATAGGCAAGTGAGTGGATAAATGAACAAGTAGAGATTCATGCAGTGATGAAAGGAGCAGAGCTTAATGCTCTAGAGAAAGGACTGGTGTTGGGAATTTAGACCAACCAAGCTCTGGGAAGGGTCTTTAAAGATATGAAGACTGAGCTGAGGAGATGATTCTGTTGATAAAGTGCTTGCCGTGAAAGCATGAGGGCCTGAGTTCAATCCCCAGAACCCATGTAAAAAACTGGGTGCGGCACTATGTGTTTGTAATCTCAACACTGGGAAGGTAAAAATAGGAGAGTCCCTGGGGATGGCTGGTCAGGTAGTATGGCCCAATTAGTAAGTTCCAGGTAAAAGTGGACCCTGTCTCAGAAAGCAAGGTTCATGGTGCCTGAGGAATGACACCCAAGGTTGACCTTTAGATTCCATCTGCACACACACAAAGGTATTAGAACTGAACTAAGAGATACCAGCCCAGAAATCTTAGCACATGACACTCCAGGCAAAAGGAACCAAAAATGTGATTTCAGATGCTGCTTACAGCTTCTGTCTGTGAACTAAGGAGATGGTAGTTCTGGGGACCGCTGAGGGAGGTACAGATGCGTGAAGAGAGGATGGCCCTGCACCTCTGTACAAGTTCCCAGTCTGCACATGACTCAAGGAGTATTTTACCTTTCACTCCACTCAGCTTGTTCTTAAACTTGCCAGTCTACCATGAGACAGAGTGCACCGACTTCATTTCCCATAGCCTCGATGCTCAAACCATTTCTCAGAATAATGCAGAAGATGTGAGTCAGGCAGCTTGAACACATTCGGAAGAAAGTTCACACACCTACCCAGCGAGGCAAAGTAGAGGAAATGCATCTGCTTTCTGTCCCCAGAGCTGACATGGGCACTGCCATTATAAGAGTACTCAGTGACTAATGCCTTGTTCCTGTTTGCCTTTTCATGCTTTGGCCAAGAGCTGTGTATCTATTTATGAACTATGTTGACTTTGTGTAAGATACAGTGTGCTGTGATAGAGAGAGCATAACACTCCAACTGCACTCTGTGGTTGGCCTCTCAGTTCTGCAACTTCATTGTTGCGTGGCCTAGGCAAGGTATTTACCCTCTTTAAGCTGGGCGTCTGGGGCTTTGTCTATAAAAGGGACAGGACTATTTATGCCATTATAATTTTGTTGGCCTGAGATAGGAGGAGCAGCTGGTGGCAAGCTGGAGCACTCAGTGGAGAATAACTTCTGCAGTATCAATTTATACTAGTGTCTAGTTCAGATGTTTCCAAATCACTTTCTGTGGGCCAAATCAGGACTGCTTCTATTTTTATAAAGTTTCATTATAATACATCTATGCCATTTGATTATAAATTACATATGTCTGCTCTCACACTCCAATAGAAGATGGGCTAACTGTAACACATATGGCACACGAGCCCTACAGTTGGAGTCCAGCTCTTCACAGGAAGACTGCCCATCTCAGTTCATGGATCTAAATATCCTTTTTCTCTCAGGCTTCCCAACACCTGAGATTTTGCTTCATGTTATTAAATTCCTTGCGTTCTCCACAGTGACTAGCACATAGCAGGCATTGTCTACACCTGAATTTCCCTGCATTAAGTGAAGTTGAATTGAATGGAATACATGTGTTTAATATTAATTAGATTGGTGGTTGCTGTTGCTTGACCTTTTGTTTTCTCCCAAAGCGCTCTTTTCATTTTTTTTTTCACAATCTTCATTTTGGCTTCTGTGTCTTAATGGCTGAGGCAGATATTACGGGTTAGCAGCCACTCACATCACCTTACCCTTGGCAGGGTCTGATGTTCAGGGTTTGAGCAGACCCTGTGAAGCACCTAGTGTCTGAGTGCTGTCTTAATTCTTCTGTTTCCAAGGATATTCAACTTTATAGAGGGGTGCCTGAGACTTTCTCAGCATCCCCAGGAAGGAATAGCCAATAGCACTAATAGTGGGTCAGACTGTAGAGACCTAAGACAAGATCTAAACCAAGTAGTCAGGGCTAGGATGGCCTGAGTGCTCTGTCCCTCACCATCAGCCCTCTGACTTCACTTCTTGCCGTCTAGTCCTTGCTCACCCCCTGCCAGACCCTTTCTCTTCACTGTTGCTCTCGATTTTCTTGTAGCTCTAGTAGCTCCCCTCCCAGGAGAACCCTTCCCTAAGCCAGCCACATTGTCCTACTCACATTTTTCTGTCTTATTCTGTTCCATCCTGACCACCAAATTGCATGCCACCTACCACCCCCCGGACTTGGCTGATCCTTCCCCATGCCGTGCTGTCTTCTCATAGGCATACTCACAACCTTCTGCAAAACTGTTTCTTTATTACATTCATCATCTATCATCTGTTACCTAAATTCTAAGTGACCTCATAGGAGCAAGGACTGTGGGATACAGTGTCCACTCATTCATTCCACTAGTCAAAAATATATGGATTAATTTATTTATCCATTACTCACAGCACTTATTCTGTGCCTAATGTTGTTCAAACCTCTTACTTAATGTTAGACACTCAGTAAATATTTGTACAATAAAGGGAGAAGGAGAAGGCTCTAACAAGGGTGTAGCTTTGAAGTCAGACCTCGTGTTCCTTCCCTTATTCTTAACCATTTCTTCTGTGTGACCTGGGATAAGACATTTAATCTTTCTGATCATTCTTTCTTTTTTTTTTTTTCTACAGAGAAAATAAAAATGAAAGTGTTCATTCAAGAAATTTTGGACAGAATTATGTGAAACTGTCTTGCCATAGTTCCTTGCACATAGAAGGAGCTGAGCTGGTAATAAGATCATGGTAGTGCTGCTATGACACTAAGCAGATAACGCACCAGGTTGTCCGTGACAGCTTCCTCTTTCCATGATCCTCCTTCTCTCTACACATCTAAAGAGGACTGTTAGCACTCCGCTGGGTATCCACTCTTCAAGATACATTGAAAGAAGGAATTTTATTGGGAAAATTAAGATTAAAAGTATTATATTTTTAAATTTTTGATTCCTTCAATGAAAACATACATTTAATATAAAATTTAATATCAATGCAGACTTAGATAGCCATAAAAGAAATATAATTTTTACATTTATTGATGTCTTGCATGTGATTTATTTATTTATTTTTGCCAGGAGCAAAGAACACACATGATCAAAAAAGTTGAGAATAACCATTGTCCCACAACTCACTCTCCAGTAGTGGTCATGGGAGGGTAAACACCACCATTAAGACTGTGAAGGGGCACAGAGCCATCGGTCTGTGCAGATGTTGCCTCTCAGTAACTAAGGCCATGTATCCATCACTCCGTTTTTGCCTTTCTAAATTGCTGACTGTATTAATATTTTGGTGATGTATTTTTTTTTATTATGTACTTTTTTCAAGAGTAAGATGAATTTTAAAAGTGTTAAATCACCCAAGATCACAAAGTTAGTAAGATGTAGGCAGAATAGACTCATATCCCCAAGTCTTTACCCTATGGTTATGTTTGAAAATGGCTAACACTAAATCCACCAACATACAGCTCATGGGCACTTTCCAAGCTGTTGCCTGTTTAGAATTTGTTTTTCCTTCTGTGGAGATGGTATCTATGGCCATGAGATTACAAGAAGATTTAAATAAGGTAATAGGAACAGTTTGCTGAGACTTCGTCGGGGATAGTCAGTGTTAGTTCTCATACCAGTTTCTTCTTCCTATATCACTTTATGGTTGTGGAATTCTGGATGGGTATATGAGCATATATGCCAAGTAACTAGATTGATAATGACTGGTATCGGTTGAGCACTTACTATATTTGAACTTCTGTGCTAAGCTTTCTTCATAACTGATTGTACCACCACAGTGACCCCACATCTAGGCACAACTATCGTCTTCTTTCTATGAAGGAGACAGAGGCACAGATGGGAGCTTCATAGAGTCATATGTGGCAGGCCACAGATGAATTCCTGGAGTTCTGGCTCTGTGGTCTGCTCTTGATCCCTCTACTGTCTTATTGTTATCTAACATCAAAAGCAGAAAGAAAGGAAGGAAAGGGAAGGGAAGAGGAGAGAAGGGAAAGAAAGGGAAGAGAGAAGAGGTGGGGGGAAGAGGAGAGGGAAGGGACGTGAGAAAGAAACCTGCAGGTATCCTTGGAAGCAAATACTGGTCATGGGGGTGTTTTAGGTTTTTGGCGGTTTTAAGTATTTTATTTGTTCTCAAAATAATGCAATAATAATATTTATGCATTATGCTACATTGGATATATTATTCTGTGTCAGTTACAATTCCATGAAGCTGAGGAACTTGGGCATTTCCCTCTCCTGGCATCAGGTCATGCAGTGATAAGATGGATATTGTGCTCCTTATCCTCTGCTCTTTCTTCCCCTGGTTAATATCAGGGGCATTCTGGTGTCAGCCACGATTAGGAATTTAATGTGGGCTGAAATATGGGAAGGTTGTCTCTGTATGAGAAATTCCTTCAAAATGTTCAGACATTTATATTTCATTAACTGAAAATCAAGCCAACTTTTCTAATTCTTCTCTATTCAATAAAACACATAGTACAAATTGTAGAAAATACTTTCTGTTTCCCCCACAGAATTTGCAAAAGAAGCTTTCAAGACAAGAATAGGGAGGGCTTGGACCTGGGGAGATAGCTCAGTCAGTAAAGTATTTGCCATGTAAGCATGGGGACTGAGTACAAACCCCAGAACCCACAGGAAATAGCCAAGCATGGTATAACACACATTTATAATCCCAGAACTGGGGAGGCAAAATAGGAGGGTCCCCTAGGCCAGCCAGACTAGCCTAATCAGCAAGCTCCAGCCCAGTCAGAGACTCTGCCTAAACAAAGGTTGGTGGTACCTGAGGATTGACAAGGAAAGTTAATCTCTGGCCCCTAATACCATGTGCACACACGCGCACATGCACCTGCACACAAACATGCACCCAACACAAAAAGATGGAGTGTTCTATTCCTTTGTTCTCCTTTCCAAAGCAGCAAAACCCAGTGAAGGACCGTAAAGCTTGAGTGTTGCCTCATCTAGATGTTGTTTTGGAAAGAAATTGGTCCTTATTGAGGCAGTAAAATATTTGCTAACCTCTCCTAATGAGGAAGATTTTTAGACTGTAATTTCTGTGCAGCTTCATTGCCAGAGAAGATTTGACAGAAATACGCAAACAGTAAAGCAGGACAGACCATGCAGAGTTGGGTCATAAAACTCATGTCCCCTGTGTGTTGTGAGGCAAGATGCCAACAGCCCTGTGCCCTTAGCCACCTGTGTACAATTGCAGCTGATCATCTGGGACTCACTAGAGGCTGATTACATTGTTTCTGTCCTGAGGCCATTTTATTATAACGTTTGGTTGTGAATTTCATTAAGTTTTACAGTCCTCTATACATGTGTTTATAACAAGAGCTTCTCCCTTGTGGGATGACATTTGTTTTTATAAAACAAAATGAAATCAGATCTAGGCTTACAAAGAAAAACTTAAGTGTGTGAAAAACCATAGATAGAAAATAAATTGTTGGCATAAAACATTATGAAATGTGAATCACTGGTCATCCAGGGCTCGGAGGGATAATTTTGGCCTTACTTGGCATTTGATGAGACATCTATGGGGGTGGTTCACTAAACCATGGAATGGATAGATTATTTCATCACACCCATTGTTAAGACACACCTATGATCAGGTGTGAAATTTCACCTAGGCAAAAAGCAGAAAATTGTGACAGAACCAAGTTGCAGTCTGTGGAAAGTGTTCAGGGAGAAGTAAGAATCACTCCGTCTAGGTTTCCAGTAAGTTCTAGACTTAAGAAAGCAAATGGATATTTCATAAATGGTCATGTTTCTACCTCATGCTACAGAAGTGCTAGCTTTCAAAGCTCTAAAGAACTGTATAGGATGGTGGCATTTTAAATCTCAGGAATCATTTAGTTTGGGAGTGGGCAAAGTAATGATATAATAAATATTTTCATCCTCATGAGCTACATAGTCTCTGTCTCAGTGCCGCAAGTCTGCAGCTGAGCCCCACAGAAGACAGGCAGTGAGCAAACAGATGAAGGGACCTGGGCTCCAGTAAAGCTCGTGGGGGCCTCTGAAATTGGAAGTTAATATAGTGTTCAAATGCTACAGAATGTATTCTTTCTCTTTTTGTTCTCTCCAATCATTCAAAACTATGAATGCCATCCTTACCTCACAGGTGGTTCAAAATCAGGCAGAAGAACATTCCTAGCCCACAGGCAATCACTGTTTTGAACCTTGCTTTGATTCAATCACAAAAATCTCTGATATATTGGAATAAGAAGTCACTATATGCATTAGCTTCTTAAATTGTGGGGCATGCCCTCATATAGGGTCCTGTGACTGAATGTGGGTGTTATGGAAAACTTGGTAAGAGTGAAAGGTTTCTGAACTTGCAACAATGAAAAAATGAGCTGAAAATCAAGCACATAATGAATCTAGAGGATTTCTGGGACCAGCTGCTTGTGTTATTGCCTGGGTTCTGAACACACAATTTACACATTTTGCACAATGCATGCTCTCACACTCTGCAGCACCAGGAAATGCTACCTGAAATACTCAGCTCAGGTTCCTAGATGATTGCATGTTATACATTGTGCTGCTTTTCTGATCTTAAGGAAATACAATATTTTGATAAGATAAAACAAAGACCTTTAATGGCTCCTCGTTGTCACTCTTCACCATGTATCAAATTAGCATACCTTTGGATTATATTGTTAGAATATTTGCATTTTTAAAATTGGTGTTTGGGTTGCAGACATGTATTTCATGAAAGATCATTAAGTGAATTTTGGTTTGGGATAAGGACAGAATTCCTAACAATTACTGAAATGGCCTTAAATATACCTCTGCTGCTTTGTGCTACATATTAATCTGAAGTGGCATTCTCAGAATCAACAACTACAAATTCAAAATATCAATCAACTCTGAAAAACACTGGAGGAGCTCTATGCCATGCAATATCAAATAGCCAGCCAAGATTTAATTCTATATGCAAAAATAAGTAAACATATCCATTTCGTTAGTATGCAAATTTACTTTAATCTTTAATGAATTATAAAACATATCTCAATCAAATGACTTTTAAAATGCATTCTTTATGATGCATTATCAGTACATGTTCAATTTATATACATATTATATATCTATTATATAGTATCTACTTTTAAAATGCATTCTTTATGATGCATTATCAGTACATGTTCAATTTATATATATATTATATATCTATTATATAGTATCTATTATATAGATACTCAGAGTGGTATTAAAATTTTCTTTTGAATAAAAGGGGTCAAAAGTAGAAAAAATGGTTTTTTATTTTTATTATTTATTTATTTTCTTATGTGTATGAGTGTTTCATCTACATGTGTGTAAGTATACCACGAGGGTGTAGTACCGACAGATGCCAATGAGGGTATCAGATATCCTGGAACTGAAGATACAGATGCCTCCCTGGGGCTGAGTCCTCTCCTCAGCCCCGAAAGTGGTAAAGCTGAGCAAGCTCTTAGCTTTACTCATTTGCCTCCTCAAAGCTACTTTTCAAGTAGGCCCAACTAGAAATACTCAGGAGATTGAAAGGTGATAGCAATTTTCATGATGACATTCAGGCTATTTAATATACTAATATTTGGATGATATGAAGTTTATTAAATTCATTTCTACTTTTCAGCAATGGCGTGCATAGGTCTACCATATGATATAGCAGCCTCACTACTGAGTATCTACTGAAGGAAAATAGGTCAGTATGTCAAAGAGGCATCTGCCTTCCCATGTTCATTGAGGCAGTATTTACAAATGCAAATGCAACTCAAGTGTCCGTAAACAGATGAGTAGATAGAGAGCATGCAGTATATATACCTAATGGAGTACTAGTCAGTCTTTTTTAAGTGAATTATTTTTCTTCTGGTGACAGCATGAATGAATCTGAAAGATATGATGCTGAATTCATAGGGGCAGAGAGCATAGTGCAGGTTATCAGAGGCCGAGGGAAGAAGGGATGGCGGAGGTACTGATGTAAAGACATAAAATTTTAGTGACATGGGCCAAAGCTCAATTCTATTGTACAAGACTGTAGTCAATAACCACCCAGTGCATGCTTGAATATTACTCATAGAGTAGAATTTAAATGTTCTCACCTCAAAATATAATACTTTAAGTAATATATGAGTCAAGCAAGTAGTGGCTCCATAGAAATAATCTTCAAAAGCAGTGATTTTCATAGAGATTAGCAGTGGCCTGATGCTGCATCAGTGTTGAAGGAGGGTCCGACAAGATTTCTTTTTTGAAATATTTTTAGATACTGTAAAAAATTGTCACTATATATCCTTTACATAGCTTCCCCCAGTTTTAAGTTATGTAACCATTATGTTTATAAATATAAATTACAAACTAAAGTATCGTGCTCAGCTTCACAAATATTTGCAAGTCAACAATGAATAAACATCTATTGTGTAGTTACTGTCATGGTTCTCTGAGTTGCTCTGTGGAAGGTTAGATTTCTCTACCTATGTGATCCAAGCCATATTTTAAAATTTTTATTAAATTTTTGTGTATACAGAACATCTTAATCATTTTTCTATCCCCTTCCCCATTGGTCCCCTCCCATAGCCCTACTCCACTGGATTTCATACATTCTGCCATTTGTGTTAAGGTCTATCGTGTCAAGGTAGTGTCCCCAGATGTCCCTCAGTGCAAGTTCACCCACTGAGGTATAGTCAACCCATCTAGAGTGCCTCCCTTTAAGAAGATCAGCTCTACCTCACCCAGCAGTAATCAGCTACCAATAACTCTCCTACTAAGATAGGGGCCTGCTGCCCATTTCCATAGTTCTATGCTGGGTTTTTGTCTACTTGAGTTTGAATGGATCTTGTGCATGCTGACACCATTGCTACAGGTTCATATGAGAAGAGTCCCAGGAGCCTGTAGGACTCTATTGCTGTATGGTCATATACTTCTTCCCTAGCTCTTACAATCTTTCTGCTCCCTCTTCTGCAATGGTCCCTGAGCCATGGATGGGTGGATTTTAATATGAAAGTCTTGTTTAAGAACCCACACTTTGTAGACTCTTATGCTCTGCATTTTGGCCATTTGTGAACTTTTCTCTTCCTGGCCCTCTGTTTCATGAGCAAGCTTCATTGGTGAGAAATTGAAAGATGCATTAGTGTCCTGTTCATCCCTCATTCTATGTTCTGTGAGTCTTAGGTATAGAGGTTGCATCATGGATATGACACTTAGGCTTGGGCAATTCATAGTCTCTGTGCATGGTCAGTTGTGGAACTCTGTAATAATCTCTGTCTGTTGAAAAAGAAATTTCTTTGATGGGTGGGAACTGGGATACTTATCTGTAAATTGAAGGATTTATATTTTGCACATAGTAAGAATTAAGGATGTGACAGCCTTGGGGTTTGTCTAATATCTATGACCTCTCCACCTTTGTATATTTGGCTAGGTTTAGAATACCACATATGAGTTTCCTCCCATTGAGTGTTTTTTTTTAACTTTTACAAAAACTTTATTGAGAATTTCATACATGCATAGAAGGTGTTTTGATCAAATCCATGCCTATTCCCTCCCCTCCAACATTCCCCCCTCTGAAGAGGTAACCCTAAAATCTTTTAAAGATTAGATACAAGCTCCAAATACTTTTGACATTTTTGGCCTTTGGAAAAGAGTTTGTTGCTAACAGGCCCAATGATTTTTGACTTTTAGCCAAGAAACTGGTTATATTTCTTTGGGGTCTTTTTACC
>NW_008336930.1:1908804-1910402 GCF_000622305.1 Nannospalax galili
AGGTGTATGTATGACCTAAGCGTATGCACACTGGAAAGCCTTTACCCAGCATGAGTCATGCCTTCTCTTCTTAGCCTTCCCCAGATTGTATACTTTAGCCCTCCCCAAATCCAGGAGGCCATGTGTGATTTGGGTCAAATTACTTACAGTTGGCTGAGAAGAGTGGCTGGATAATGCGGTGAGAGTCCAATAACCCTGCTTGGTACTCCTTTAATGAATGAGCACAACCATCAACAAGCTCAATCTTGACTTTGTTTAGTGATCAGGCTCAGCTGAAGTCGTGATGATGGTCGTTATTTCATGCAGAAGGGACTGCTGTATAGCATCATCTTATTAAAAGGACCTGGAATTTAAAAGGATTTGGTGTTAGAATCCACATATGAAGGAGGACATATGTCACTTGTTTTTCTGAGTTTGTGTTACTTCACTTAGTATAACAGTTTCTAGTTCCATCCATTTACCTGCAAATTTCATGATTTCATCTTTCTTTACTGCTGAGTAAAACTCCATCGTATATATGAACCACATTTTCATTATCCACTCATCAATTGAGGGACACCTAGGTTGCTTCCATCTCTTAGCTATTGTGAAAAGAGCAGCAACAAACATGGTTGTACAAGTGTTTCTACAATAGGATGAGTCCTTTGGGTATATGCGAAGGAGTGGTATAACTGGGTCTCCACATCCTGGCCAACATTTGCTATCATTTGTTCTCTTGATCCTAGCCAGTCTGATTGGGGTAAGGTGATACCTTAGGGTGGCTCTAATTTGCATTTCCCTAATTACTAATGATGTTGAACACTTTTTGAAATGTTTCTTAGCCATCTTTATTTCTTCCTTTGAGAATTCTCTGTTTAGATCTTTAGCCCATCTTTAATTGGATCATTTGGTTTCTCGATTCTCTTTTTTGAGTTCTTTATATATTCTAGATGTTAAACCTCTGTCAAATGTGTCACTGGTGAAGACTTTTTCCCATTCTGTGGGCTTTCTCTTCACTTTTTAAATTGTTTCTTTTGCTATACAGAAGCTTTTTAGTTTAATGAGATTCCACTTATTGATTTCTGATCTTATTTCCTGAGCAAATTCTGTCTGATTTAAAAAATCCTTTCCCACACGTATATCCTATGAGTTACTGCCAATATTTTCTTCTAATAGTTTCAGGGTTTCCAGTTTCACATTGAGGTCTTTGATCCATTTGGAGTTGACTTTTGTGCAAGGCAAAAGATAAGGATGTAGTTTCATTCTTCTACAGGTGGAGATCCACTTTTGCCAGCCCCATCTGTTGAAGATGCTGTCTTTCCTCCATTGTGTGTTCTTGGCACCTTTGTTAAACATCAGGTGGATGAAATTGCATGTACTCAGGTTTGGATCTTCAATGATGTTCCATTGACCTATGTGTCTGTTTTTGTGCAATTACCATGCTGTTTTTTGACTATGGCTCTATAGTATATGTTGAGATCTGGTATAGTAATCCCCCCAGTGTTGCTCTTTGTGCTCGGGGTTGCTTTGGCTATCTGGGGTCTTTTGTGCCTCCATATGATTTTAAGGATGGATTTTTCTAATTCTGTGAAGTATGAGGACTTTAATTGGGATTGCAT
>NW_008336930.1:1910449-1912100 GCF_000622305.1 Nannospalax galili
GGATTTTGATTGGTATTGCATTGAATCTATAAATGGCTTTTAGTAGGATGGTCATTTTCACAATATTAATTCTTTCAATCCATGACCATGGGAGATCCTTCCATTTTCTGATGTCTTCCTCAATCTCTTTCTTTAAAGATTTAAAATTTTCATTGTAGAGATCTTTAACGTCTTTGGTCAGGTTTATTCTGAGATATTTTACTTTTTTTGCAGCTATTGTGAAGTGGAGTGTTTCCATGTGCTCTTTCTCTGATTGCTTGTTATTGGTATATAGAAAGGCTACAGACTTTTGTAGGTTAATTTTGTAACCTGCAACTTTACTGAGTGTGTTAATAATTTCTAGGAGTTTTCTGGTGGAATTTTTGGCATCTTAGATATAATATCATATCATCTGCAAAAATGGATAATTAGATCTCTTCTTTTCCAATTTCCTTTAATTTCCTGCTCTATTCTCTTTGCTCTTGCAGGAGTTTCAAGCACTATGTTAAAGAGAAATGGAGATAGTGGACAACCTTGTCTGGTTCCTGATTTCAGTGGGAATGCTTCCAGGTTTCCTTCATTTAGAAAAATATTGGCTGTGGGTTTGCTATATATAGCTTTAATTATGTTGAGGTATGTTCCCTCCAGTCCATTTCTCTCTAGGAATTTGAACATAAATGAATGCTGCATTTTGTCAAAAACCTTATTTGCATCTATTGAGATGATGATGTGTTTTTTTACTTTGAGTCTCTTTTTATAATTAATGATGTTTATTGACTTGTGTATATTGAACCATCCCTGCATCTTTGGGATAAAACCTGCTTGATCATGGTGAATGATCTTTTCAATGTGTGTCTGTATATGGTTTGCAAATATTTTGTTTAATTTTTGCACCTATGTTTATTAGGGATTTGGGTCTATAGTTTTCTTTTTTGGTTGTGTTTTTACCTGGTTTGGATATTAGAGTGATGCTGGCTTCATATAAGGAATTTGGGAGTTCTCCCTCTGTTTCTATCATTTTGAATAATTTAAGTAGTATTGGTTGGAGGTCTTCTTTGAAGGTCTGGTACAATTCTGCTGTAAATCTATCTGAGCTTGGGCTTTTTGTAGTTTGGAGGCTTTGTAATACTGTTTCAATTTCCTTATATGTTATAGGTCTGTTTAAACTGTTGATCTCTTCTTGGTTTAACTTTGGAGGTTCCCATGAGTTCAGAAAGCCATCCATTTCTTTTAGACTTTCAGATTTAGTAGCGTATAGGTTTTTAAAATAGTCCCTTATAATGGTCTGGATTTTTTGGGCGTCTGTTGTGAGGTTTCCCTTTTCATCTCTGATTTTGTTGATTTGGAGGTGCTCTTTCTTTCTTTTGGTTAATTGGGCTAGCAGTCTGTCAATCTTGTTTATCTTTTCAAAGAACCAGCTCTTAGATTCATTGATTCTTTGTATTGTTTTGTTTCTATTTCATTAATTTCTGCTCTGATTTTCTTTTTTCTTCTCTTCTGCCGGGTTTGGGTTTCATTTGTTCTTGCCTTTCCAGTGCCTTGAGTTGCAGTGTTAGGTATTTTATTAGGGATTTTTCCAATTTTTTAATGTGGGCACTTAGAGCTGCAAACTTCCCTCCTTGGACTGCTTTGAATGTGTCCCAGAGGTTGTGTTGTGTTGTATTGTCCTTTT
>NW_008336930.1:1912224-1929293 GCF_000622305.1 Nannospalax galili
ATTTTTTTAAAAGTTTCATGGGGTGCTGAGTAGAAAGTGTATTCTTTGGTGTTTGGGTGGAATAATTGAAAGATGTCTATTAGGTCCATTTGATGTATAGTATCATTTAATTCAGGCATCTCATTGTTTATTCTTTTCCAGTTGACCTGTCTAATGGAGACAGTGGGGTATTGAAGTCCCCTACTATTACTAAGTTGGGGTTAATCTGTGTCTTAAAGTCCTGTAGTGTTGTTTGCATGAATTTGGGTGTACCAAAACTTGGTGCATATATGTTAAGGATTGTAATATCTTCTTGGTTAACTGTTCCTTTGATCAGAATGAAGTGACCCTCCTTATTTCTTCTGATGAGTTTTACTTTGAAGTCTATTTTGTCAGATATTATAATTGCAACCCCTGCTTTTTTCTTACTGCCATTTGCTTGGAATATTCTTTTCCATCTTTTTACCTTAAGGTAGTGCCTGTCCTTGAAGGTGAGATGGGTTTCTTGCAGACAGCAAAGAGATGGATTTTGTTTCTTAATCCATTCGCTTAGCCTGTGTCTTTTGACTGGGACATTCAGTCCATTTTTATTTAAGGTTATTATTGAAAGGTGTGTATTGGTTGCAGATATTTTGATTGCTGTTTGTGTTCTCTGTGTAATTTTGTGTTTCCTAGATTATATATTTGTTAATTTTCTTTTGTTGCCCCTGTGGTATATTGTTTCTCTCTCTGCTCTCTGTATTGCTTCAAGTATTCTTTGAAGGGCTGGTTTTGTGGACATGTGTTCTTTTAGGCTATTCATGTCATGGAAGATTTTTCTTTCCTCCTCAACTATAATAGACATTTTTGCTGGGTATAGTATTCTGGGCTGGCATCTATTGTCATGTAGAACTGCTCCAGGCTCTTCTGGCTTTCATAGTTGCATTGACAAGTCAGCTGTAATTCTGATGGGCTTTAAGTTTTAAGTCCAGTTAGGTAGCTGTTGATTACCTGAAAGATAAAAGTGCCTCTACTGAACCAATGTCACTTGCTGTGCTGGTAACTGATGTAGTGTTTAGGCCTTGAAGCTGGGGTTGTACCATTGATCGATGTTTTTCCCTTACCAGCGTGCATAGTGCTCTTCAAAGCTATGAGACCTAGCCTTCGTGGGAGGAGGCTTCAAGGTCAGTTTCAGCTCCATTGCTCCAAATCCTGTGATGTCCTGTCTTCAGCAATAAGGTCTTACCTTCAGGTTCTGGGAGGCAATCAAGGACTGTGGCAATAGCCTATGTGATTTTGGGAGTCTCTTGAACCACCCTGACCCACAACTCAAAGGAATTTTTCTCCTGTCTGGCACTGTTTCTTGCTGTGTAGCTTCAGCTATACAAACAGACTCATGTAGAGACATTGTATGTGTAATTTTTTAGTAGGTTTTTGGGCTAATACAATTCCCTCTGATTTTTTTATACTAGCTAAGTACTATGTATCTCTCCCCTCTCTCTCCCTGTCTTATCCTCCCTGCCTGCCCTTACTAGAAAACAAAGCAGTTGGTGCTTTCATCTTAAACTTCCTAATCTCTAGAATTGAGAGTTTAAATAAATACTTGCTGTTTGAGGCACCCCAGCAATGGAAATTTGATAAAGCCATCCAAGGTAACTAGAATTTGTGGATGGATAGATGGATGGATGGATGGATGGAATGAGAGGGGAAAATACAAAAGAAAGAAAATTTATCTCAGGGAAATAAAGAGATAAATGTGTAAGATTTAACTCTCAGGATATTCATCAAGTAATAACAAAATAACAAAAACTTGGAAATCACTGTTTCTAGTAGGACTATTCCACTGGGTTCTGCCCATAATGCTCTACATTAGAGACATGGTCCAGCACATTGCCTAACAAATGAAATGATTATAAACCAGTGTGTAATGCATGGATCTGATTTTCTTCTGAGAAGAGTATAATAGAATGACACAAATGTGCAAAATAATCTGGAACAAGAACAAAAAGACATCAGCACATTAACAATAGCTATCTTGGGGTGCTAGGAATCTGGATGGTTTCTGCACTTGCTTTCATTCCCTTGTGTTCTCTCATTTTTCCATAATTAGCCTGAACCATGTGTGTATACCATATGTTGGCTTACTCCCACAGGGGCTCTGTTTTTTCCTGACACCCTGTTTAGGGCAAACATAACACTTGTCTGCGTTCTCCAGAGTCTAAGGTAGCTTGGAACATTGGAGAGCAGTGGAAGTTCCTTGGAAATGTATTGTGTATGAAAGGAGATATTTTCATCTCAGACCCCACAGATTATCTTTCAAAATAAAAACCCCATGAGATATTTTTCTATACCAAATCATCTAAATAACTAGTGGTTTCTTTCTCTCTCTCTCGTCTCTCCCCCCATCATCACTCAGACTCCCTTGGCCCCTTTCTGGACTCCAGCTTCTAATTCATGTAAGTATGGAATCATGTTTTTCTTCTGCATGAAATCTTGACCCAGCCCCACACTTTCTCCTACCCTACAGCTGGCTCCATGTTACTCCTCCACAAAAGCCATCTTTCCTCAGTTAAAATAAATTCCAAAACCAGCTGCTGAGAAGACACGATTTCATCCATGTTGTTGCACATAAACAATAAGAATTAGAACATAATTACCTAAAGATGAAAAGTTCATGTGCAATTTATCATTTTCCCTCATGATACTCTATCAGACTCAGGGAAGACCACCGCTGCCCTTTAAAGCAGCAACATTTTGATTAAGAACAGAAGTGCCAACAACAGCCCGATGTAAGATGTGATTGATCTTTGGGGAACATTATCCACTGCACATTGGTCTAGTTATCAAATTTCCCATCATGCTCTAGACATTCGTTTTCAAATTCTTAGAGCTGGTACAACTCTAAAAAGAAAAACAAAACTCTTGGCGGGCATTTAGGACATCTTAAAGGAGCTGTCACAATTACTAGGACCCCATGTTTTATACGTTTTGTGTATGTGAGGGTGCATATATGTGGTGGAGTCCACATGCATGTGTATTTGTGTATGAAGGATGTGGAATGTCCTCGTTGATTGCTATACACCTTTTGTATTGAGGCAAGGTCTCTCCCTGAACCTCGAGCATATTGTTTTGGCTCCACGAATTCTTTATCTCTGCTTCCTGCACACTGGAATTACAGGCAAGCCACCAAACCCACTTGGCTTTTACATGGGTTCTGGGTATCCTAGCACCTGTCCTCACACTTACATGAAAAGCATATTACCAACTGAACCATCTTCCCAAGGACCCCATTTTCTAAAGGAATCAGACCAGTCTTCTAAAATTTGAAGACTAATTTGATCTAATTGTCAGTTCCTGACAACTGAGGAGAAACCAAAAGGAAGATGCATCTTCTACAGAAAATACCAACAGTTTAACCCTAGCTTTTACTCATAGCTTCTGTGTACAACTAAGGTTATATAAGTTATTTTGTTAATAATAATGAAAGTTAGCATGTGCTTATTGCCATAAAGACAGCTTCACTACAAACTCACCACAGCACATGCAGTTCTGTTCTAAACCTCTGTGTGTCATCCCATCCAGTAATCCCAATAGTCTCTATAGCTTGCAGAAGCTGTTCCTGTCCCTATTTCACTGACTATCTAAACCTCTGAAATAACCTGTTCAAATTCCCACAAAAAATAGTGATGGTTCCCACTTCAAACCCAGGCTGAGGCCAAATCCATGTTCCTAAAATCTTGGAAATAGTCCTTTTCCTCTTCCTATATATTTAAATCTGTTTCTTCAAGCTAGCAAAGAGCTGGAAAGAATTATATAACATCCTTAGAACAGATGCACTAATATTTCATATTTGTAAAGAAAGTTTTCTGTTACTTTGGCAGAAACTTTTTTGTAAATCACGCCTAGTATAAGTAAAACATCTGTGTTCCCAAAGGGTTGGATGCACACCATCATGTGTTTCAGCCCCAGGATCATAACTACTAGATCAGAAGCAGGATAAAAGCAAATTGAAGTACTATTATTATGGTACATATTAATATTACACATATTAATATTATATCATTCCACATCCATATGTTCTGAATTTAAAATATCCTATTGATAGAAATTGGTATATAGTTAGATCAAAACACAAAATAGCAATTTTCCCAAAACATTATTAGAAATTATATACTAGTATTCTATTCTTTCTTATTGTATAAATGCCGAGATATCTTAAAATTGATCTGTCCCATTGAATCTGTTGTTCAAAAACATAAAGGAAGAATGTATGATTTGGTATCCTAGAAAACATTTAGACGTGGAAATTTCAGTCTTTCCACATAAACATGTGAACATTTTCTTCGAGGCCAGAGTCAGTTAGCCTTCACATGTGTTCATATTAGAGCTGTTTGTAATTTAGCAAACCATAGAAAGTACAGTGAAGATGACAGGCGTTTGGGGTTTTATTTTCCAAGTAAGAAAATCAAGGATAAAATTTAAGAGTATTCTACTTACTATCCTAGGACTCGACTGGGCTATATCAAAATTTTTTGGACTTTTTGAGACAGGGTCTTCATGTAACACCAGTTGGACTAGAACTTGCTATGTAGACAAGGCTGGACGTTATGTGTGACTCCAGTGAGGAAAGAAATACTTTAATCTCCAAAATATTACCTTTCAAGCAGGAAGTTAGAGTCTCAGATAATAAATCTCTCCTTAGTGAGTCATGTTCTTCTTGGCAACCCAACTGCCCATGGCTACTTCCTTTCTATTCTCTTTCTTTCCAATTGTCCCTAGTGGAACATTGCCTCATCCTTCCCTCTGCCAAGCTTTCCAGCTTACCTGGAGTTCTGCTCCTAGAGCTTTTGCTTGAAATCAATCCTATCTCCCATAAACAAATCATCCAGGTTGTCTTCTTTGAGCCATTTGAATGCTAAGCACAGAGGGTGATACTAATCCATTGTGAGACATTTTCTGTTAAGGGGCAAGCATGTGTTAAACAAACAGTAGATGCTTGGTAAATACTTGATGTTAATATGAATTTTCGTTACCAACTTGGTTTTCGTAAATTCCAACTTCATCTATCTCTGATTTTGTTTAACAATATTCCCCTTGTAGATGCCTTTTCCAATAATCTCTTTCAGCATAGTCTCTGTTTTTCTTTAAACTTCAAAGTCCTTCCACCAACCATACCCAGAGGAGAAATGCTCAGTGAATTATTACATGACTAAATTGTAAGGAAAGAGCTTCTAACCACTAGAAAACTGTTCCAACTTCATCACCATTTCCTCAGCTTCAAAGTATAAGTCACTTTTATAACCACAAAGAACTTTATATTAAAGATTTGATGAACCATACCTACAGATAGCCAGGGTAACAATCCTTCACAGTGTCCCTATGTGATCTTCAGTTATTAGTAAGTTCTGTTCTTGACAACATTTTACAAATTCTTTAATTGAAGAAAAACAATTGCTTCTTATCCTGTGGTGAATTCTTTCATCCCTTACAAAACTACCTGCCACGTCATCAGAAGCCACCTCTCAACCTAAAGATCCATTCTAGAAAGATATATAATGCATAGAATTTCTGTTTATTAGAAAAAAGTCCAGTCTGAAATAGAAGAAATCATGCGTTCCAGGAAGCTCAAATGTAATCATATCGCTTTGAAATATAAGCCATAAAAATGTAAAACGTTGACAAGTTGCACTTTAAAATTAGCATGCTAATTGATTATAAACAGGTTTTTAAAGTGCTCAACACTTGAAGTAATTTTGCACTTAAAATAATTTTTCTATTTTTCAACTAACAAATTCTTTCATTGAAAATATAGCCCTTGTTTGAATTAAGTGGGATCTCAAATTAGAAGACAGAAAAATGAGAAAATAATGGTTTTTTTCTTTCTCGTTAGAAACATCTTAACTATGAACGAATTTGAAAAGTTTCACATATTTCAGGAATTTGGCTTCAGCATTTGACTTCTTTTTAAAGAGTTATTCTTTCAACACGGTAGATATGCTGCCTAGAGTCTATTGACTATCTTAGACTGAGATGATTATGAAGATGGTAGTTGCCAGTGGAGACTTTGTGATTTTTATCATTCCTTTTGCTTTTATTAAGTGGCATTCTTCCTTAAGGAGAAAATTTCCTTTTCCATAAATTACTTAAATAATTTATCACATAAATATGAATTAATATTTTCTAGTTTTAGACAATAAGTCATAACTGGTTACTGTCTCCATTATATTGATTTTATTTATTTATTTTTTGGTCTTTTTTGAGACAGGGTCTTCCTGTAGCCCCAGCTGTCCTGAAACTCACGATCTAGACCAGGCTGGCCTTGAACGCACAGAGATCCTCCTGCCTCTGCCTCCCAAGTGCTGGGATTAAAGGCATGAGCCACCACACCCTGCCCTATATTGATTTTTTAAATTTAATTTTTGGTAATTAATGGTAATTTTGGTTTTGGTCTTTTTGAGACACAGTCTCCCTGTAGCCAGAACTGGCTTAGAGCTCACTATGTACACCAGCCTCGATCTCAGAGAGATCAGCCTGCCTCCGCCTCCCAAGTACTGGGCTTTATATTGAATTTTTGTGATTTTCATACAATGTAATTTGATGGTATTTACATACCCTCCCCTATTCACTGCCCTCCCCGATTTAATGTACTATCATATAGATGATAGATAGATATATAGACAGACAGATAGATAGATAGATAGATAGATAGATAATAAAGGAGCCTATAGACTCTGATTTGTGTCACCAAATGTCCTTCAGTGTGGGTCCATCCACTGGGCCCATCAAGAGTCCCATTCTATAAATCTTTGTCTCTCCCCCTCACAGCAGTCATCAATATCCAAAGATTCCTTAGGTTGAGTTGAGATTTCTTACCCACTTTTCTATGTCTATGCTGGGATTTTGTCTACTTTGAGTTTGTACAGGACTTGTGAATGCTGTTACTATTGCTGTGATTTCATATGAGTAACCGACCAGCTGTCTTGAAGACTCTGTTTCCTTGTGTTTATCCACCCCCTCTTGCTCTCACAATCTTTCTGCCTCCTAATCTGCAATGATCCCTGAGCCTTGGGAGGCAGAGGTTTGAAACAGGTGTCTTAATCAGGGATAAGCACTCTGAAGCCTCTCGTTCCCTACACATTGACCAATTGTCGGTTTCTGTGTTAATCACCATGTGCTGCATGAGGAAACTTCTCTGGTGAGAGTTGAGAGATGTATTCATCCTGTGTAGAGGTTACTTTGAAGATATGTCACTTAGAGTTAAGCTTCTCCCAGACTCACTGACACTTGTTCTCTGTATTTGACCAGTTCTGGGACTCTGTAATAGCATCCATCTGTTACAAAATGAAGCTTCTTTGATGATAGGTGAAAGGTACATCTGTCTGTATATATGAGGATGCATATTTAGAATAAAGTAAAAAATTATATTGGTCTATAGATTGTAGCAAAACTAAGTTTTTCTCTAGGATCTATGACCTCTCCAGCCATGTGTACTTGGCTATGTTTATAGTACCACACATGAGTTCCCTCCTATTGATCAGGGACTTAATCCCAATTAGTTGATTGCCCCCAATAAAAAAGTGCCACTGATACCATGAGAGTCTTCAGGGAAGGCTTCTAGGTCAGTTCCAGTTCAAATGCTCTAAGTCCTGTGTCTGAAGTATGGTCTGTCCTCAGTAAAAGGGTCTACCTTCAAGTTCTGGGCTGTCCAGGGCTGTGGTAATGACTTGTGTTATTGTGGAAGCCACTTAGCCTACCCTGACCAACAACTCAAATGAAGGTTTCTCCTGCTTGGCACTAGTTTTTTGGTTATACAGCCTTCAGCTATACACAGGTACTTGTATATATACTGTATGTATATTTTTCAGTAGAACTTGGACCAAATACATTTCCCTCTGGTTTTTCTAGCCATCTAAGCATTATTCATCTTTCTCTCTCCCCCTGTATATCTCTCTACTCCCTTTCCAGTTAAAGTAACTCCCTTTTCTCCATTTATCCCTTAATAACACCTGTCTCCTACTATCCCCCTCTCTTGAGCTACTTTTTTCCATTTATCTCCATCGTTCCTTTCCATTTCCTGGCTCCTGTGGTTACATCAGGATTTTCATACAATATACTTTTATTGAATTTAGAACCCTCTCCTATCTACACTCATCCAATTTCATGTACTCTGTTATCTCTATATAAATATATATGTGTGTATATATGATTATACATATATCTATATCTACATATCTATTTCTCTTTACCGAGAGAGAGAGAGAGAGAGAGAGAGAGAGAGACCTATAAAGTCAAATTTGTATCCCCAAATGTCCTTCATCCATCCATTGAAGCCTGGTCAATCTACCAAGAATCATCCTTGAAAGAGACTGAATCTCCTGCTCCTGGGAGCCATCAGTCGCCAAAAATTCCTCAGGAAGGGTTGGGATTTCTTATCCATTTCCACATGTCTATACTAGAATTTTGTCTGGTTTGAGCTTATATAGGACTTATACATGCTGTCACCATTGTTGTGAGTTCATATGAATAACTGACCAGCTGTCTGGAAAACTCTATTTCCTTGTGGTCATCCATCGCCTCTGACTCTTACAGTCTTTCCACCCCTTCTTCTGCAATAATCCCTGAGCCTTAGGAGGCAGGAGTTTGATATAAGTATCCTATTCAGGGCTAAGCACTCATTCAAATTATCCCACATTTGAACACCACATAATCCTTCAACTTAGACACATGTACTTAGACACTCCTCATAATCCTGTGAGCACCCTTACTGCCTGGCCTATGGGAAGTTTCATTTCATTTCATTTCTTTTTTAAAATATCTTACTTATTCTTTGACATTGGCATGTATTTGTACTATGTATTTGGATCAGATCCTTCCACCATTAACTCTTTCCAACATCAGCTAGTGCCCCCCCCCCAATTCATGTCTTCCTTTTTACATTGTTACTAATACTCCCCTGAGTCCAATTAATGTTGCTTATACATGCATTGGTATGGGCCATCCACTGGGACATAGTCCACTTACCAATGGCCACATTTCCAAAGGACAATGGTGAGCAGTCATCCATCATGGGAAGTATACTCTTTCCTCAGCAACCGTCAACTGCTAAAAACTCCTCCACGAAAGGTGGGGCCTTGGGGGCTCCTCCCCCATTCATACTGGGATTTTCATTGACTTTATCTTATGCAGATCTTACGCAGGTAACCACAAGTGCTGAGTTGATGATGTGTGTGGCAACCATGTTATGATCAGAAGTCTGCATTTCACAACTCTCCTCATCTGTCAGCTCTTATATTCTTTCCATTCACTCTGCAATCTTCCCTGAGTTTTTGATGGGAGAGGTTACTGTAGATGATTCATTCACAGCTGAGTCCTCACAGCTATTTATGCTTTGCATTTTGACAAGAGATGCATTAACTGCTACCCACTGCAAAATGAAGCTTATCTGATCAAAGTTGAAAGTCACATAAATCTGTGGGTATAAGCATAAATACATAGAATGCAGTTTGACCATAAGACAATTTAATATAACAGCAACAGTAGGTTCCCCATAAGGCCTATGATCTCCCCAGTCATTGTTTTTTTTTTTTTTTTTTTTTAAATTAGGTTTATAGTGCCAGGCATGATATATCTCCTGTGTGGCAGGCCTCATATTCAGTCAGAAAACAGTTGGTTACCCCCATAACCACCATGCCCCTATTCCACCAGTAGATACATCTTGACAGAAAGATCAATGCTGTAGCATGCAGGGTACAGTGTTGGGCGAAACTACTGATTTCTTTTCTACCCCAGTAGCCTGCATGGCACCTTCCATAATTATGTGATCTAGTCAGCAGGGAGACAGTTTCCTGGTTTGAGACAGTTTGAGGTTAATTTTTCTATGTCCTACATCCAAAGTGAGTAATGTCTTTAGTAATAAGGTCTTACAGTCTAGTTATGATGGGCACCCTAGAGCAGTAGCAATAGCCTGTGTTGTTTGAAGTGCCTTTGGGACCTCCTTGACCAATAACTCATAGAGTGGTATTCTGTGACTGGCTCTGAGATTTTCACTTAGTAACGCATGTCTTTTGAGAGCAACATTGTCTGCCCATGGAGGTACTTCTGATCAAACTCCTTTGCTTTCATATATACATATACACATATATGTATGTGTGAGTGTTATTCTTTAATTAGCTTACAAACCAGTGAATTTCCATAATGCAGTTTTGGTTTTCTTTCAATTACATTGCTTTTCCCCTGGAATCAGTCACTTCTTCAAGGAGACCTTGTTCAATCTGGGGGAAAACTGGTATTGTGAAGCCAAGGTCAAGGTGCTTACTATTATGTTACTATAGTACTGCTTTTCCAGCTTCCCTGGCCACAAAGCTATAAAATACATTATATATCATATGATATAGATATAGATATAGATATACATATACATATGTATATGAGAGGGGAAGAGAAAATACTATAGAGAGATGATTAAAAGATATATGGGTGATGGGTAGGCAGATAAATGTTAGAATACTCATGTACATACATTTATTTGTATGTCTTTCTATTTGTATTCATATTTATAAATCATTGTCTGTGTAAATTAAAAACCATGAATACCACCAATTCTAGTTGATTAGTACAGGATTTGTTCTAGCATCTTGCCCTTTCTCTATTTGCAACTACCTTCACTAATAAGTTGAAACATGTCTAGTACTGTCCACCTTCTATGTACTTATGTGCTAGATTCTGATTTCTATATAGTTTTGAAATTACTAACATATGTCTTTATTATTACTGTTATTATTATGTGTATGAGTATATTGCCTGTATTCATGTAAGTGCACCCATGTTGTGGTGATCAAAAGAGAGTGTCAGATTCCCCTGGAACTGGAGTTAAAGACAGTTGTCAGCAGCCATGTAGGTGCTGGGACTGGAACCCGGGTCCTCTGCAAAAGCTGTCAGTGCTCTTAACAGCTGAGCCATCTCTCCAGCCCACTTACGTGTAGCTCTTTAGGAGACAGAAAACTGTTTAAGTATCTTGGTCACATTCAATCATCCAAATACAGTTTTAAATGTCACCAACTTCTGAAGGTTTTCAATATATATCATAAAATTTATTTACACTGTCACTAATGGTTTTTACAAATAAGTATTTAATAGCAATTCACCCAATATTGAATATGGTCACTCAAAAAAAAATACTGATTTGGATAATAAAAACCTTTTACTATTAGCATCTCTATTGCCTTGATCATAAGACCAAGTTACTAGATGAAAATAATATTGAAACTCCATTATTTTCTGTGAATCAGGTTATACATAATCTACATCTCTAATACGACTGGATTTCACCCAGTACTAAGCAGAATTAGTAGTGGGTTGTGCCTCTGGGAGAGTCAGGTCAAGAAGTGAGCTAGGAGGGAGCTAAACAGGTTCTGAAGCTTAGCTGTGTAGGTGAGCAGTCACCCATCATGGGAAGTATACTTCTACTCCCCCACTGCTAAACTCCAAACCGGGAGTTTTTCTTTGGTAACTTTTATATTCTATTTCTTGAAAGTTTATTTCAATCTGAGTGAATTCCCATGTTCTATGTGAAGCATGGCTAGGAACACTATGATTTGCTGCCCACTGTAAATCCTCTCTGGCAAGCCTTGTTCAATAACTCCTATTTTCAAAGGATAGCAATGTTATTTGAAAGTCCGGTAGATCTTACGTACTTGATCATAAATATTAAGTGAAATTACAGGTACATGGGGATTAGCTTTAGAATTCAAGCACAGAAAACTATATATGCATGAATAATATCAATACCTGTGTTAAATTTAATTAAATCTGCCCACATTTACACAGACTGTGCCCACTGGCAAAGTCTCCTGGCCCTTACAATGTTAACACGATCCCAAGAATCCACCAAAACTGGCCTCAAGCCCAATGCATCACCTACACTTGAAAAGAGTAAGTTCTATTGTCTATAAATTGTATCTCAATTAAAAACAAAACACAAGGCTGATGATTTAGTTCTGTGGCAGAGCACTGGCACAGGTGAGGTCCTAGGTTCAATCTTCCAACAATGCACAAACCAGAGCCCAAACTAAAAATGACTCCCTAAGGTTATCCAAGTGATTAAAATATAGCCTTTACTATGTGAGATGTCAAACACTGTGGGACAGGATATCTTATTAGGCATCTCATGTTTCCTATTTCACACAAAAGGAAATTGAATCACAAAGACTTAAGAAAAATATTCTCAAGAACATTCATTTAGGTGATGAACTCAGGCCTCAAAAACACTTTTCCTTCCTCAAACCAATGCACTTTGACTTCATTGAGGACATGCAGGGCACACAGTAGACCCACATTACGGTGAAGAATTGGATTAATCATCTATTTGACTAATTGTCTCTTACAGACAAGAGGTTTGATATCATGAAATCACAATCCATAAGATGTAAACTATGAAGGAATAAGATACACTTTATGTCAACATTTTGATAAAATACAATAAAATAGAGTTTTTAGTGATGTAAATGGAATTTTATAATTTCTAACCAAGGCAGTTGTGTCCCGTTCCACATTATACTAGATCAGCACTCTTCAAGTGGTAATATGTACATCAATCAACTGAGAATCCCATTAATGTGTGGGTTTTACTGGTCAACCGTGGTGCACCTGAGATGCTGTCCTCCTGTGCTTCCAGGTATGTTGGTGTTGTTGATGCATGAACCACACTTGCTGCACAGGTCATAAGCATTGCTTCCCATACTCCCCCATCTTCATCTGAGGCACTTATGATCATGCACATCCCCATCAACCAACTCATTCTGCTTAAAAACCAGGCATAGTGACACATTCTTATAATCCCAGCACTTAAGAGGCAGAGTTCAGAAGGTCTATAATTCAAGGCCAGTTTAGTTTACATAGCAAAATTCTATCTCAACAAAAAGGGGAAGAAGGACTAGAGATATGGTTCAGATAGTAAAGCACTTACCTCAGAAAAATGAGTTCAATCCTGAAAACCTATGTAAAAATCCAAGCCTAGTGGATTTTGTAAACTTGTAATCCCAACAATGGTTGAGTAGGAGACAAAGATAAGAAAGTTGCCTAGAAGATTGTGGGCCAACTACCCTGGTCTATAAGGAGAAATTTCAGGCCAGTGAGAGATCCTATCTCAAACAAAAGATGAAAAGCACCCGAGGAATGACACTAGAGATAGTTTTCGCTCTCCACATGCATACATACCCATATGTATGTGCATACATACTTGCACGCACAAACACACACACACACACACACACACACACACACACACATCTCTAAGAGAAAGGCCAAGAAAACTAAACATTTGTCAGAAATATGAAATGACTTCGATCATCAGCTAGGTAGGAATCTCCAGTCTAGATGATCTTATAAGCACAATTCCCACACTGTCTGATACTATAAATATACAGGAATAGCAATCAGCTTTAAAACTCCTCTGTCCTCATTCAATCAGTTGTTTCAGCTAATCTATATGTGGTGATTTAGGGGGTCTAGTTATAAACGAAAGGTACATATAATGGTCAGTCTTAGTAACAGAAGCCCTGTCTCAAAGACCCAGCTATAAAATGTTACTAGGCAACATAATAAGGTTAACTGTATATGCATGTTTTGAGTGTCCCTAGTTATGTATGTATGTATGTAGTTATGTATGTATTAGAATTTTATTCTCATAAACATTTTAGTTGATCAGTGGCTAAAACTGGGGAGAAAGAAGCAATGAAGCCAAAAGAAAGTTTATAAGACTTGAAGATGAAGAAATATTCTAATATTTGTTTCTTTAATGAGTTTTTTGGTCACAAATAATCAGTCTTGTTTGAGTTATGCCAAATTCTCACTGTTTAATCAGTGTTTATAGACACTCATAGAAAGCAAATTGATGCATATAAACATCTATAAATATAAACAAACATAATATACATACATATAAATTTATGGTTTTAAAAAGTAGACATCTAGAAAGTTTCTTTGCTTATGTATTTAGGATGCCCCTGTTTAGCTCTGCAACCCTTCTCTACCAGTTTTTATTAAATAGAATTATTGAAATTAATGAAATTGTCAGTCTAACATTGCTTAAATTACACATACTATTATTAACTGTATTCTTCCGCTTTTTGAGACAAAGGAGAATGTAGTTTTTGGTATGTAAGTTCAAAGAAGTAAACCTCTGAGCAGACGTGAGCAGTTGTCTTGGGAATGTAGATTTTTGAAAATTGATAGCCTGTCTTTGTCTGGCAATACAAAGCAACTTTCCCATTTTGCTCTCTGCCTGTGTAAAACAGACAAAAATAAGTCTTTCTTTCATTTTTTCTCCTTCCTTCCTTCCCTCCTTCCTTCCCTCCTTCTTTCCTTCCTTCCCTTCCTCCCTTCCCTCCCTCCTTGCCTCCCTCCCTCCCTCCCTTTCCTTCCTTCCTTCCATCCCTCCCTCCCCCCTCCTTTTGCCTGCATGTATGAGAGTGCACACCTCTTCTGCCTTCCTGCGTTCTTTCCTTTTAGTACTGGATAGGGATGCAAAATTTTAAATTAAATATACCTCTCAAGCCCATTATAAGGAAATACCCCTGGGGTCTTGGCAGTTCCTCTGAGCCCCAGAGAAAAAGATGTTGACTTCAAGTTCAAGCTAACATGAAGAGTGAAAGCAAATAAGTTGGGCTGGAAAGAGACAGATGTTCAGATCATGTGTTTAAACTGAAGATAAGTAAACAGGTTATTATAAACAAAGCCAGACAGCTGGATATAGTTAGAGAGCACTTTTGAAAGAAAAAGTAAGATAAATAAAATTAAAATTCTCTTCTTAAAGTGATGATGTAGAAAATGCTAGAAGAATTTTGCTCTATATTTGTACCAAAGAAGGTATCTCAAGGACTTTTTTTTTAATCCTATAAATTGTGCTTACATGTCTGTTGCACTCACCTAGACTTACTTAGCATATGCTAAAAATAATGACTTTCATCTCCAGGGACAAGTCACATGCTCCTTCAACTACTCTGTTTTGGATTTCAGGGCTGTGAGCAGGGCAGTTAAAAAGGAAAACAAGCAGCTGAGATAACACTACAAATTCAAAATGTCACTTGAACATACTCATTAAATAAGGAGACCGAGGAGTCATGATGGCCTTTTGTTTTATTTTATTTTATTTTATTTATTTTCCATTCTTATAAATCTGGAGAGCAACTGCATTTTCTATCATACTTTGGGGGATTTGAACAGCATCCAGACATCTGTAAGATGTGAATTTTTAATCACATCTAACTTTCACTTCCAAGTCTTGTGTATGGAGACCTTGAAGCTGCCATGTGGCCTACGAAGTGGGGCTTAAAACACAGGAGGCTCCAAAAGCATTTCTTCCCAGTTTCTATAGACCCGCAGACTCTTGGTAAGCTGGAAACTCGATTGGATCTGGTGATGATTTGGCTGGCCACAGCTTCCTGGGTACTTGTGTTAAACTTGCTCCCCAACCATAATAAATTATATGTTTTTTAATTTACTGAGCATTTATTAGGTAAGAAACATTACACTAGCATTAACATGAGGGTGGATTAGGAAACAACAGTGTCTGCTGCAAATGAGCTTGGTGTCCAGTTTGAACTAAAAAAAACAGGCAAGCTGCATGGTAGGGAAGAGTGAAAGATGCAAATAACTGTCTGGAAGAAGCAGCACACAGAAATGATGTCTATAGCTATGACCTAAGTAGGAAGTGAAAGAACGGTTAGAGTTCAGAGTGGCAGAGGGGATATTACAGGAGAGACGCACACTGAGCGAAGGACTCTAGGGGGTCAACCAGATGTGCTGACTCGGCTGAGACACCAGTTTGTACTTGTCCCAGTGCTATTGGTCCTATTTGTTCTTGAATGTGTCCCAGTTTAATAAAAAAAAAATTTTGTCCTCCCATTTACGGAAAATTGGATTTAAATACAAGAAAAGGAGTTGGATAGACCTTTCAGAAGAAAAAAAGAATAAAGAATTCAGAATATAAATAAGAGCAAAAAGAAAAAAGGACAGAAAATACATACCCACAGCCCCCCCCACGCACACACACTAAGGCTTAGTAATGAAGATAGTATGTTTAGCAATAACTCATGTATATATATACATATATATATATACATATATAGAGAGAGTCTATTTATAGAACTTATATTAGGCACTAAGCATTGCTAATTATTTGCTACATGCAGGGATGGTTTTTTTTTTAGGTTCTTTTAAAATATTGATTTGAGGAGTTCATACAGTGAACCCCCCTTGGCTTCATATCCTCCAGCATTATCTTTTTTTAAAGACCTATCAAGGCTAAACTGTGTTTCTGAAATGTTCTCAGGTGTGGGTCTATCCCTTGGAGTCAGGTCAACATACCAAGGGACACACCAATAAAGAAGACTGACTGTCTCAACAGCTGTTAAATGCCAGTAGATTCTCAGCTACTGCTGAGGCTTCTTGCCCACCTCCTGCAGGGACAAACAAATTAACCTCTTAATTTCTCTAGTAATACTCTACCATATGGTAGTTTTTTAGAAGAAGCATTTCATAACAGCTTTAACATATTCAATAACAATTGCCAGAGCAAAGATACATCTCTTTCAAAAGTGGCTATAAAAATTTTAGGTTCAATGTTGAATTAATACAGTTATACAATATTGAACTCAGTATAAGCCCTGTAAGACATAAAATTGAATGAGTTTTTAATCTTTAAAAAAGATCTCCATCTCACTTTAAAATATACTGTTTCTTATAGAAAGACTCATTGTTTTTGCTACTAACACTGAGATGTTGGTGTATGTGTCTCTAATCTGTATCTGATTATTACTAGTCATGATCAGTTGCACTTGGATCCTTGGCACCTGTGTATGTCTATAAAGTCATCAGGTAGATGTCAATGGTAATGTTTATCACCTCTAATAGTTAACATGATGTAAATTTTTATGCTGCCTCCTCAAATATAATTCATTTTTAATTTGTTGATTTGTGTGTGTGTGTAAATATATATATATATAACAGAATATCCCAAATTATATTAGTTCAACAACCTACTGACAAATTGTACATACCAGACAGATCAAGAAATATATGTCTAGGCAAGGTTTATCTGAGAACAATTGGTC
>NW_008336930.1:1930023-1960584 GCF_000622305.1 Nannospalax galili
AACAAGCAACAATTCCAGACAGGAGATACCTTCTTTTGAGTTGTTGGCCACGTTGGCCCAAGAGACTCCCAAATAGTAAACCAGCATAGAACTGGGAAAATGAACAGCAGACCCCAGTCTTATCTAAAGAAATATTGACAACTGATTGCTGCTAGATGAGGAACAGCTGATCTTCCTAAAGCATATGGTATTTTTAAAAGCAAAACGAAAATATGATGACATGAATGAGATTGATTTTGCCCACTAAGTTATAGTCCTAGGATTCTAGTCCCGCTTATCCCTTGAGTAAATTTTTCTTTTCAGATGTATTAAAAATAGCATCAATGACATTTTGATGGTCATACTCTACTTTCTACTTATAAGCATTTACACTGTCAATAAATTTATTTTATATATTTGACAATCATTTCATAGAAAAACATTACACTGTAAATTGTGACATGTCAAATGTGTTCCTGGGTTAAATATTCAAGATATTCAAAATATTCAGATATTCAAGGTACTTTTATCTGTTATGATCAACACAGCATAAAATGTTCTGGTAGAAAAAATCTTTGTTCAGTTGTCAACTACTTTATCATGGTACATTAATATTTTAGATTTGTTTGTTCATTCATCCATTCATTCATTCATTTATGTGTGTGTTACAGTGCTTGTGTGGTGGTCAGAGGACAACTTGTGGGAGTCAGTGCTCTCCTTCCACCATATGGGTTCTGAAGATGGAACTTAGTCATCAGGCTTGGTGGCAACCACCCTTACCTGCTTAAGCCATCTCACTGAATGAATTATATAATTTTAGAAGTTTTAAACTCATGATGCAGAAGTTTAGTTACTCACATCATCATCCTATTTACCCTTTGTTCTCATGTGACCAGAAATCATGTTTGAAAGATCTCTGACTTTTCTCCATTGCTAGCACAATAATTTTCCCTTCTCTGTAGTATTGTGATGGCCTTGTACCCTACCTTTTCCATTTCTAGTTCTTTCAAAACTGTCTTCTAAATTATTCAAGAGTTTTGGAACATCATCCACACCATGCCATTTCTTTGCTTCAGATCCTTCAATGCCAATTAATGCCATTGAAACTCAGATAAACCCCATGTTCTCCAACATGACTCTCCACGGTCTAACATGTGCCCATCTGTCCTGTCTGTCTTCTCACACTGGTCCAAGTGGCAGTCTTCCCATTTCCGAAATCAGCTCAGCTATTCACTTCCCCACAGTTTGCTCCTCTCTAGCACAGCTTTGCTCATCTTGAAACTTTACTGATATGTTTGTGCCAAGTTTATTTTTCCTGCAGAAGAATATACGTTCCATAGGAACACTAACGAAATTCCTTTTCCCTTCAGGTTTGGCAAGGGCCCACCTAGTAAGGGTGACTGGCAGTCATAAGTGCCCAGTGATTGTTAGAGGGGTGAGTGAGTGGGTGAAGCCTGGTCATAGACCCAGAAGACCACCCTCAAGGAAGCCTGTGTCCTTCATTCTGTTAGCATGAAATTCCTAAAATTCTAACTAACCACACCAGGTCAATGTGCATTGTTGGTGTTGGGTGATAAAATACATGGAGATGTACTAATGCTATTTGTAAATTACTGGCAAGTTAGTACCTTCTATGATGCAAGGGTTGTCTGTCAAAAGTGGGCTGAGGTCCAAAATGCAAGCAAGCAAATAGGGCCCAGTCTACTTGGCTTTCTGAATGAAAGCCTCTGAAAGCAGAAGTTACCCCTGGGGTGGGGATGAGTGACATGACACAGCTGGCATAAGGGTGACCACCAGAATTAGCTGGGTCAAGACATCGGGCAGCCCAAGCAGCAACAGCAGGCCCAGCAGATGCCGAGGCCTGATCGAGTGTCACCTCTGCTCATCTCCATCTGTTTGCCTGACTGACCCCAGAGCTGGCCCCAGCTTTCTTTCAGGGCTCTCAGGCAGCTGGGATCTGAGGAAAATGAGTGTCATGCGAGGGTTTTGGCAACTGTGTGTCTGATGTGTGATCATAAGTCATGACATTGAGGGGGTGAGGTGTCAGCTTACAGTTTTTGCATGCTTCCTTTCCTTAGAGCCCACTCCTGCCAAACAGAGGGAGGGAAGGTGATGGGTAGCAGAAATCTCCACACAAGCAATTTAGGGAATGAAGTCTGCCTGATCTGAGGCTTCACATCACCCCTTGTTCACCACACAGAGAGAGGGGGGAGCCTCAATGGCCTCTGGACTTTAAGTGCCAGCTACAAACTGACACTTAGATGTCAAAGTCCTCAGATCTGAATGGTATCTCAGTCAGTTCCTAGCTATGTGACCTCAGGAGAATTACTTAACTCTTCTGAACCTCAGTGTTCTCTTCTGGAAAATTATGCTGAAGTTATACAAAAATTTAAGAGGATAATTTTGTTATGAGTCTGAGCATAGGGCCTAGAGCATAATAACTTACCAATATAACAGCTGTTGCTGTTTTTGAAATGTACATACACAGAGATATCCACAGACAAGCCAGTGTTTTGCCCAGAGGATTAAATATTCCTTAAGAAAAAATTGAACAGTAGTTTTCATTTGACACAGAACTTTTGCTGAACTGCATCCCAAATGGAGGGTCCCAATTGCCAACCAGCAAGTATCATTTATATGCTGCTTCTATACAGTTTATTGAAAAAATAGGTCCCTGTATTAAGTTATTTTATAATCTTATGGAAGAAATGAATAATAAAGAAATCAAGAAGAGGAGGAGGAACCTTGACAAGATTAGAAACTGTATGTTGTAAGAATACAGAGGAGGTACTCCCTCAGAAGGTGTGTGTTATCTATGTGGGTGTCTGTGTGCGTGCGTGTGTGTGTGCACCTTTACACCTTTTTTCAGTGTACTGAACAGTACCTGAATATGAGTGACAGCTAACCCTAAATGAAAGATAACCTTCCCAGAGACAATATAGGGATGAGAGATGTTACAGGTTGAAATTGAAATACAGCACTGATGGTAGGCTGCGTTTTATTACCTTGTGTTACCTTGAAAAAAATGACACAAGAAAGTGACACACCTTTTTTCAAGTCCATTTCCTCATCTACAAAATGGTGGTGCCGGTCCTTCACAGCATTGTTATAAGGCTTCAGTTATATAAAATAGCAAATCATTTATACACTGAGACTGTTTGATCAATAACAGCTGTTTAATTATCATGTAGAAAAGAATCATAAAATCCCGCAAGCCTAGCAAAGCTTTGCAAACTTTCTGACATGCATCTTCTTCCTGAATTTCATTATATTTGAGACATTCTAAAATTTTCCCTGATGGAGTACTTAAGTACCTGTGTCTATCTGGGTTCTGTGTGTGTTCATCTGTGTGCATGTGTGCCCATGCATGTGCATGCATGTGTGTGGGGACCAGAAGTCAATATCAGGTGTCATCCACAATCACTCTACCTTATTTTTTTTAACAAAGGTTTCTTGATGACTCTGGAGCTGGCTGATTTGTCTAGACTGAGGCCAGGAAGCCCTGTCTCCACCTCTCAGTGCTAAAATTATAGGCACATACCACCACGCCTGGCTATTTTTTATGAGAGCATTGGGGATCCAAACTCACATCCTCATGCCCAAACAGCAAGCACTTTACTGATTGAGCCATCTCCCTATTCCTCCAACTCTATTTATCTTGAGTGTTACCTATTATCAGTTTCTAACAGATGCCTGGAGTCAAAAAGAACAGTGCAATCCATTGGTAATATCTGTCACAGACATTGATGCACGGTCCATCTCTGCCACCAAGATGGCATTCAGCTCTTCCTGAAGCTGTCTTGGCTTTCATGGGTGCCCCTATTTGTCTAGGTTTCTCTAACATTATTGTATGTTACTTATATCTTCTTGAAGTACCCACATCCCAGAAAGTAAAAAGGAACACTGCCATCTGCTCCAAGTAGGCATCTGCTTTCAGTCTCCCTCTGATTCACTGTCTTGAATCTGGGTCATCTCTCCACACCCACCAGCAACTTCAGCTGGTGACTGTTCTCCACAGCACTTCATATCCTCCGGACCTGCTTTCTTTCTGGTTCAAAATGCCTTTGGTGTGGGGGAGGGCAACCAAGCCTTCTCTTCTTCAGGGATTTCTTCTTCCAATGTGCTTTTCCCTCCACATCAAAGTCTACTAGAAACAGAAACCTCAACCCACTGGGGGTTAGATACATACATAAATACACCCATTGCTTCTTCTAACCCTGGTTTTTATCAAGATTAGATACTCTTCCAGGACACAAGAAACATATTTCACAGCACAGCTGACATGATCAATAGCACCTTACCATTCACAGGCAACAATGGGCATTTTCATGCATACTGTAGACCCCTTCATGATGCCTGTTGCAGATAGGACTGCAGTATCTACAGGCTCCAATCCCAGCTATGGCTCAACCAAGTTCAGTTCAAGGAAAGCTTACTGAGTAAAAATAAAATCTGTGCACAGCATGCTGCTGGCCACAGGTTCTGCAGCAAAGGAAATTCCATTGCATGGGAATGGCAGCCAAGCCCAGAAGAGCCAACTTTCTAGCCCTCTGTAAGCAGTCAGAAAACTGAGCTGACACATGGATCTGAGTAAGCGCCCCACAGCAGGAAAAACTGGCAGCGTTTGCTTCCCCAGCTCTTGCCTCAGTCAGTAAAAAAAATACCAGAATCATTCAGTCTAAAGCAGAATTGTGAAAAGGGAAGGGGAGGAAGAGGAAGAAAGCATCGTGTTTAAAAGGCTGGTTCCCAGGCACCCGCCATCCTCCTAAGATTGTCATCTCTGAGAGCAGAACCTAGAGATCTGAATGTGTGTGTGTGTGTGTGTGTGTGTGTGTGTGTCAGAAGACACATTCCTCAGGAGCCATTCACCTTGTTAGTTTGTGACAGGGTCTCAACCTGGCCTAGAGCTTGCCAAGTAGGCTAGGCTGGTTGGCCAGTGATCCCGAGGGATCCACCTGCCTCTGCCTTCCCAGTCCTGGGATTGCAAGCATGTGCCCCAATGCCTGGCTTTTATATCTTGAGTTCTTGAGATCAAATTCAGGTTCTCATATTTGCAAGGCACGCACTTTACCAACTGAGCCAGCTCTGCAGCCTCATAGGAATCTTAAGTTTTTGCCTACAGTGTGCATGCTTGCATGCATAGCCATGCTAGGGTTCCTATGTACACCAAAGTATGAAACGTTGCAAAAAAAGATGACTCAGCTATTTACAGAGAAGCCCCCTTCTTCACAGATCAGCCCATGATAGATCTTTGGTGGAGTTTCTGTGACCCACATACAAGCTGTGTGCCATACATTTTCTTCACCTAGTGTCACATTCTAAGATAGATTTGACAACAACATCTGCTCAGAAGAACCAATGAGCAAAATAATTTTAAGTAATGTTTCAAATAGTCCTTTATGTTTGAGGGAGAACCATGCTTTCTCTCCCCAATTTTAGCTATTACCCTATCTTCCTTGGCTTTACTTGTGGGTATTTTATATGATAAATAATGGATTCAACTAGAATGAGAAAGAGAAAGAGAGAAGGGGAGGGAGTCATAGGGGGGTCATAAAATGGTAGGATAGGAAATGTAGCCAGGATCCTCAGGGCACAGAAATCAAAATATTGGCAAACACCTAAAGTTTTGATCATCATCAGTTACTGAATAGCATTCACCCTTCCTCCTTCCTTACAGAGCCCCAGTTCTCCCAGGTGTCTGTTCTTACCCCAGAGGGTCCATTGTAGGAAGCTGAGCTTGCCCCAGTTCTAAGCATCAAAGCCAAGGAGTCCAAACCATTGGCTGCCATCCTTGCAACTCCAGGAATGCGTAGCATCTCCGGGTATTATCTTGAGATGAAATTTAGAGATAAAATAATTGACATATGGTATAAAATCATCACAATTCTATGGTTATAATATAAAGGATAACTTAAAATTTCATCTAATAAGATTACAAGCTTTTCAGCCACAAAATGCCCAGGCACAACTCCACTCAAGTGCATAATATGTTTGTGTAATATGTGTCTGTCAATAAATGGAAACAATAAGCATTTTGTACTTGAGGACTCTAAATGGTTGCCAACCTTAATTACTGTTCATGTTGGGGCTGGATGCGGACCAGCTATCCTGGACTCTACCTGCTAGATCCAGCAGCAGCACCCTGCACTCTAAAGTTTGCCTGAGGAAATGTTAAAAAAATGACCATCCTAGAACTGAATTGTTTCAGACCACATAGAGAGCAAAATGGGTATGTTTTGTTCATAACTCAGATACAACAGTGTGCTTGGAACGTTTTTCTGAAATGGCAAATGATTCCTGGTAAAGTTCCAAGGAAAGCAGCATTTAGCCTTTCCTTGGTTTGACTGCATCCTTGGAAAGAGCAGCGTGCAGCAGTGGCGGGCAAGCAATGCTTTGTTCGCTTATGTAAATCCTGGTCCTATGATGCTCTCAAGTACTTGTAAACAACTGCATTCCCACCTGCAAATCAGGTAAGAATGAGAACAGTGCAGCTGCTTTGGAAAACAGTTCAGAAATTCCTCCAAAGTTTAAAGTTAGCCCAGGACCCAACAACTGCAGTCCTGAATATACACTCAAGGAAAATATAAACCAGTGTACGTTCAAGCAAAATTTGTGCACTGGTATCCCAAACAGAAATCAGGTCAGCTAAAAAGTGGAAACAAGCTGAGCGTGGTGGCACTCCCTTTTAATCCCAGCATTCAGGACGCGGAGGCAAGGGGATCTCTGTGATATCCAGGCCAGTCTGGTCTCCAGGCCAGCTGAGGCTGCTGGAAGACTTTGTCTCAAAAAGAAAAAAAAAAAAAAAGGTGGAAACAATTCAAATGCCCCTGAACTGATGAATGAATTAAAACTATCATATATATGGGGAATTGGGGAGACGGCTCATCAGTAAAATGCTTGCCATACAAGCATGAAGACCTGAGCTTTGATCTCTAGCACCCACATAAAAAGCCGATGCAGTGGTGCACACCTGTATTCTCAGCACTGGAGAGGCAAAGACAGGAGAAATCAGCTGCCTCCTGACCAGCTAACTAGCCTAATTAGTGAGCTCCAGGTTCAGTGAACTACTATGACACAAACAGATAAGGAGGTAATCCATTAAATAAGACATTCAGTATGGACCTCCGGCCTCCACAAGTGCATTCACATGCAGACACCCACACATACATGTGCTCAGACACATGAACATATGTACATTCCAAAAACTATCAAAGTGAGAGTGATTGAGAAAGATACCTTATATCAAACTTAGACCTCCACAGACACATGCACACATAGACATATGCAACTTCACACATGTGCACACCCCCATATGAACATGTTCATGCACCAAATAGCTACAATACCATACAAATAAAAATTTAAAATGTGGCACAGCTATACAGTGGAATATGATTTGCACTGAGAAGCAGTGGAACTGATCAAAGTTACAACACGAAGGAGGCTTGGAAATGTGCTCAATCAAGGAAGCCAAGAATCACATTGTTCTGTTCCACCTGCATCGGATATCCAGAAGATGCAAATCCACAGACATAGAAAGTGGTGGAGTGGTGGAGTGGTTCTCTAGAACTAGGGTTTGGGAGGTTAAACAATTCAATTCCTGTGATTTTTTTTAAAGAGGGGAGTTAGAGAAATGTTGATGAAAATGTTCTAAAATTGGTGGTAATTATAGTTCTAGAACCTACAAGTATATTGAATTATGCCCTTTAAATACATGAGCTCTGTGACTTGTATATCTCTGTAAAGCTGTTTTATTTTAAAGCAGTCCAACAGCTCAAAGGACAGTTTCTTATTGTGTGAGACTGTGTTCTTTTTGGCTTTTAAGATGCATACCCCATCTTCCACTTGCTTTTCTAAACTGTTCAGACAATTTTAAATTTACTAAGTGCTAATTTCATGCAGAACCATGAATGGTTGGTCTAAGTCATTTACATAAATTAATTCTTCCTTGTTAGTGATTGGTTCAGAATTTCAGCTGCAAGCCAATCAGTAAGTACTTTAAATCACAGTGGGTACACGGCTTAGGTATAGCTCTTTATACAGTAAAGTATAATACTTTAATGTAGTCTTTTAGGGAAGTCTCTTTCCTTGACTGGGCTAAAATGATAACACATATTTCCAGGTGCCCTCAACAGCCAGTTGGGGATGAATGAGTAGAATCAGCTTAGAACGAAGTCAGTGGTGTGGAAATTAAGAGACCTGTTATTTGTGGTGCTGAACTAACTACCCCCAAAGTCTGGCACAGCTTTAGATTTCTTATTGTGTAAAATTATGAATTTCCTCATTGTTTAAACAAATCTGAGGCCTGTTTTCTGTGAACTGGGATCCAAAATGGACAGAGTATAGGGAGTGAAACTCACTACTGTCCTAAGACAAGCCAGTTCTCAGAACATCTGTCCACTCTTGGAAAGATTTCCAGCTCTGCCAAGGAAATCTAGGAAGGGTTCAGTGCCCCTGAATGGAAGAGAAACCATAAAGAGCATAGGTTCAGGCCTCAACTGTAGGGTGAGGGTTCCAGTCAAGGCATAGACCTAAAATGGGAAACTGGGAGGTTTGGTTGAAGCGAATGGCCAAAGTACAAGTCCAGCTGCAATGACACCTAGGGTTCACACCTAACATTTTTAGGTTACTGTTGCTTGTACCTATTCTCAAGCTTGCTTTTATTCAGGTAAAACTATTAATTCATTTTTATAATCTTTCACTGATAAATATCTGATAATTTTGGTTTTGCTTGTGTGTTTCTGCTGACTCTTACTCTTGGTGCTTTGATTCCTTATGTTGTGATCATTCGTAATTTTATGTTGGTCATTGTCCTTAAAAAGTATTTCTAGGGGCTGAAGAGATGGTTCAGTGGTAAAGAGTACTGACTGCTCTTGCAGAGGACCCAGGTTTGATTCCCAGCACCCAAATGACAACTAAGAACCATCCTTAACTCCAGTTCCAGGAGAATCCAATGCCCTCTTCTGACATCCTTGTCATTGCAGGACACAGGTACACTCACATACATGCAGGCAATACACTCATACACATACATTTTTTTTAAGTATTTCTGGTGATTCTGTGTTGCTTAGGTTAAAGATGTCTTCCTCCATAGACAACCTGCTCTGACGTGTACCTAGGTTCTCAGGCATTCAGGATGACTTTAATGTAAAGTACTAGGAGGAGATCATGATAGACTTCACAACTGTATCATCCATCTTCATTTCTACCAGTATTGAGCATTTATTCTATAGTGCGTGATATCATTGTATTGATGGTGTTTGCTGCTATGAAGTTATACTTTTTGTTGGTTCAAAAGGAAATATAAATAGATACAAGTTCTACTGGGTGCAGTTCAGTCTCCATTTTCCTTTGCATTGAGATAGTGAAATACTAATAAATACTATGCCCAAAACAGCAGGCTAGCCAAAACCCTAGAAAACAACCAACCTCTGAAAATCACGAATATATCTAAATTCACAAGTGAATGCAAAGTTATTTTTTGAGGAAAAAAAGTTATGCAGAAGTACTGTTAGTAAAAGATAAAGGGGTAAAAAGCTGGAGAAAAATTTTTTTGTAATATTAAGCCAAAGAAGAATTATGAATTGAGGCTCCTCAGATGCAATTTAATGAGGGAACTGAAGTTCATTATCCCACTTTCCTAGCCAGATTCTTACTGGGTTGGGCCATACCCTTAGCTGCTTGGCAGCTGCCGGGCCAATAATTATGCCTAAAGGCTATGACAGTCCATGAACGGTCACCACTTAGGCAGAGTTTTCGTCACTGTCGACCTGCACAGACATTGAATATAGATGTTGATTCTAAAAGTTGATTTCAACCTTTAGTTAGCTCTGAGCACCAATAAAGGTAGGGACTATTAAGTTTTGATTCCCTAAAGCTCAGTTTAGTGATGTAACATTTATTTATTGGTTCAGGCAGTAGTTATTTAGTGAGAATGCTCTGTGCTATTCATTAAGAATATTATAGTGAACAAAAACATGCCAGTAAAGGACAAGCAGCCACCAAATAATAAAAACAGAGTTCATAATTGCAAACTCTGCTAAATGGAATTGAGCATAAACTTGGGACACTGAGAATCTGCTCTGCTCTAGGGGCACAAGGGAAACTCCGCTGGGAAATGGCATTTAGGTTCAGGTCTGAAGAACATAGTTTAATTAAATAAATTGAAGAGCAACATTCAGGCAAAGGAAATTGGAGTTACAAAACCAAAAGAATCAGGTACGGTGACACAAGCCTTAATCCTAGCATTCAGAAGCCAGAGGCAGGAGGATCTCTATGAGATCAAGGCCAGCCTGGTCTACATAACAGGTCAATTGGGGCTCAGGGAAACCCTATCTCAAGAAAACAAAACAAAAAAATAAAATAAAATAAAATAAAACAAAATAAAGACAAAGCCAGAAGAAATATAGCACTGAAGAGTCAACAAATAAAATTTGGATTAGTGAGTGAATAATCCCATGACTCAGAATAAGTATGACAATTTCTGGAGCACATAAAGGACTCCTAGCACAATGCTAGGAGTTGCTCTAAGGTTTTAATTTTTATCAACTCATTTCACCTCCACAACAACCCTATGTGGTAGATATTATTTTTAATTTACAAAAGAGAAGAGAAAATTTCAAAAAGAAATGTAATTGGCCCAAATTTGAGCAATTAACAAACTGCGACACAGGCTGAAAAATCCATGAAGCTGAGCTGAAGTAGAAAACCAGGAACTTCCGGAATATGAATGGAATTTTTAGAATAGTCTATATCATTAAGTAAAACAAGATGGGCTGAAATCATGAATCTGTAGGTCCAAGAGCAAAACCTTTTAAAAGATGTAAGCTGCTCAGGAAAATATGGAATATAAGGAGGAATTCAGTAAAACTAAACAGATATTTATAACTGTTAATTCTCGCATGTGCATGTGGAGACCAGAAGGTAACCTCAGGTGTCACCCACAGGCAAGCTATCACCTTCTTTTGAGACAGGGGTCTCTCATTTGCCTGGAGCTCGCCAATTACGCTAGACTGGCTGCCAGTGAGTCCCAGGGATCCTCCTGCCTTACCTTCCAACAATGGAATTTTTATTTTTACCTGGGTTCTGAGAATTAAACTCAGGTCCTTGTCTTGCAAGGCAAGTAGTTTGCTCACTGAACCATCTCCCACTACATTTTAAAAACTCCATTAAAAATGCTATTTAAAAAATAAATAACTGTTCATATACTCTGTTATCCCTGTTACTGTTCACTGTGTTATCAGTGCCCCCAGCCGTTCCCTAGTGCTAGTCCGTCCTCTGAGTCTACTCAGCCTATCTAAAGTTTCTTGTTTTAGGAAAATCAGCTCTTCTGCATCTTCGGCAATCAGTTGCCAACATTCCTTTAGATAAGATTGGGGTCTGCTGTTCATTTTCCCAGTTCTATGCTGGGTTACTGTCTGGGAGTCTATTAGGCTACCCTGACCAAATACTCAATGGAAGGTATCTCCTGTCTGGCATTGTTTCTTGTCATGTAGCCTTTAGCTATACACATGGACTCTTAAAGAATGATACTGATCACTTTAATCTTTGGTTATACTTCCCTTTTGGGTGTTTAAGACCATATAGTTGGCCCAACTTTTAAGGTCATTTGAGGATCTGTTCCTCGGGGATCACATGGGCTTGGTAGGCGCCCCTGGCTCCTTTCTTTTACCAGTTCCATCTATGTGAAGATAAGTTAAAGGTCCTACTCAACCATGTCTGGCTTTACTTGGAAGCACGGAGGGAATGCTTCCTCTGTGTTGACTCTCCTCTTTGTAAACTGGACACTAATTCAAGACCATCTGGTGGGGTCTCCATAGCCTCCTTGATCAAGAGGACAGGTGACTCACCACAGTTACAGGGCACTTTGAGAGATACTCCATAGTCCCCTGGAACTTAGTCAACGTTGGCAGGCAAGGAGCAAAAACTGTCCTTTAATTCCCTCTGGCCAGATTAATATAGGCCTCAAAGTATGTGGTTATTAAATAAATTTTTAAAAATAAAAAATAACCGTTCAATTCCATAAATATGTAATGAAATATAATACAGTAAAACAAAATTACTAATATCTAAATCAAAGAAAAAGCTTGACACTAAAATATTAGCCAAATCAGTATTTTTAAAAAAATATCTTTCTCTTACATGTGTAGACTTTAAAGACCAGGAAAATTCCTCCTTGAATTTTTCCCTGTCCTCCATGGGTCCCAGTTATCATTTTGCCACCAAATATAAGATACACTGAGAATTGGGAAACCCTGGAAAATCCCCCATTTCTTCACAGGAAGGCCACGCTAAAGAGCACTTCTGGGAAATTCACTTGGGTTTCAACTGGGACTTTGTTTCTTGATGGATGCTCATATTTGAATGAACCCAAAATCCCAGTGAAGTTCTGAGGTTAGAGGACTAGGCAGGCAAGCAGCCAGGGGCTCTGCCAGCACCAGTTATCCTCACACAGCCAAGGCGCCTTTGTTCCCAGAGCATTCTGCCAGAAAGCTTGCCCTTGAGAGCTGAACATTTTAGCAGGTCGAATGTTCCAAGGTACTTAAGGCTCCTTGTTGGCTTAAAAATCCTCCCCTGTGAGGCTGATACTTCCTCTCCTCCTCTTCTTCCTCCTCCTCCTCCTCATCTTCCTTTTCCTCATCTCCTCCTCCTCCTTCTGTTCCTCCTTTTCCCCTTCTCCTCCTCCTTCCTTCTTCTGTCTCCTCCTCTCTTCCTTCCCTTCCTCATCCTTTTCCTCTTCTTCTGTATCCTTCTTCTCTTTTCCTCCTGCTGCTCCTTCTTCTTCTCTTCCTTCTCTTCCTCCTCCTTTGCCCTCCTTTCTCCCCTCCTACTACTCTGCCTCTGTCCTCCCCTCCACTCTTTCTGCTCCTAGCTCCTTGGCTCCTCTTGGCCACTCTTTAAGAGTAAGAACTGTCAGGCAGTGAATCAAAGCAGGCTATTTTTATTCTCACTGTGAGAATGTTTACAACATACCTAAAACTTAGCCTGTGGTTTAACGTTGTGTATATTTTCAGAAAACTGACTGGTTTCCAAATTCAGTGAATGGCTATGAAACCCACAGAGGGCCCTCGGGGAGTTTTCAGACCTTCCCAGCTCCCAGAGCAGCCCATCATATCCCACCTGTGTGGAACATGAAGGACAGTGCTGCTGATCAGTTTTGAAGACGATGATTTTAGAGCCAGTGGCTCAAAGGTATGAAAGAAGAAATTCAAAACTCGTCATATAAGACAGGGAACTCTGTAACACCCTGTGGCCTGATTAGATTCTTCTTCCTTCCTACCCAGCCAGGCTGTCCCCAACTGTTTTGAATAAATGCACCATTCTAATAGAATACAGTTAATCTTGAATATATTTTACCATGAAATATGAACACAGTAATTACAGTATTTTCCATTCCGTCTCCCCTATCATATTCCTAGCATATTGGATTTTCTTTGAAAAGCGTTTAACTGTTTGCATATGGGCTTCTGCCAATCCTAAAGGTTTGAAATAACCAATAATTTCACTGCACTAAAACTTGAACTCTCTCCTCTCTCTTCTCCTTTCTGCCCCTCTCTTCCCCTCTCCCCCTCCTCCTCCCATTCCTCCTCTTCCCGAAACCCTCCAGCTCTCCTCACTCTGTTCTCTTCCTCCTCCCTCTCCTCTTCTTCCTCCTCCTCTTCTTTCTCTTTTTCTCTTCCCCCTCCCTTTCTTTCTCTTCTTCTCTCTCTCTCTCTCTCTCTCTCTCTCTCTCTCTCTCTCTCTCCCATTTTTAAAAAAATTATTCTTGCTTTGACTCCAAGTTTTAGAATAAGATTAAGGTCGACCTAATTCTCTAAGAGCACCTACTGATTTATTGCTGATAGCAATTCTGTGATCTTCAGGCCAATTAAAGTGGTTCACAGAATCCCGCTCAGCAGATAAATATGAGCCGGGACTGTACAGGAGGTCTTTTCTTATCTGCAGTTGAAATCACAGACCTGGGCATGCTGACCAGTATTTGACAGAATGGGAGCAAAACAGCCCCCAGGTGTTAGCTAAAATCTGGGCTGACAGCAGCTCCTGTTCGCAGCCAGAAACCTCAAGCCAAGCTGCTCACACATGGTCAGTATAGACAGTGGGGGCCAAAATCCTCCTGGCCTCTTCTTAGACCAATGCTAACTTTCCACCAAGGCTTCTGTCCTGAGCACTGTATTAAGTCCTTGCAGTGTGAGTGGCTTCTGTTGTCTGAACCTCCACTGGCTTTCACCAGGCAACACTGGGCCTGTTGTTTCCATCATCTTGAGACTCTGTACTTTTAACAGCGCAGAGCGTGGGCCAGTCTTGGGAGCTACAGCTTGTTCAACTGGATTTAGAAAACTGGTTAAGCGAGGATTATGGTTTCCTTGGACTTGGGCTTGCTGTTTTGGGTTTTGTTTTTTTTTCCTTTCTGTTCAGAATGTAACTTTACTCACTTTAAAACAGTGACAGGCAGGTATGGTGACATGTATACCTGTAATCCCAGCATTAAGACAAGGAAGCAGGAGGATAAAGAGTCCAATGCCAACCTCATGTGCATAGCCCACATAGCAAGTTTCAGGCCTGCTTGGACTACATGAAACCCTATCTGAAAACAAACAAGCAAACAGAAAAGAATAGTGATTAGTATCAGAAAGTGGAAAAGGACACATAGGTTGGGTGGATTTGTTTGCTCTGATGCTTACCTTTAACAAGAATTCCTAGAATTTTCTAATGGTGCTGAGCTACACAATATTGGAATTGTTCCTTTGGTATCTGATGGTCCCACTCAAACTGTGAGTCTCAAACTCCCCCATACATCAAATCTACCAGCAGCACTAGTTCCAACACAAGTTGCTGTCCCACCCCAGAGATGGCTAATTCAGAGGTGTCTGAGAGTTTTTCCTTCTACTAAGCTCCTGGGTGATGCTGAGACTGCTGGTCTTGGGTCAGGGTTTAGGATGTTTCAAGCAACACTACATAAGATTATGGCTTACTGAGTGCAGGGATGGACTCACTCATCCTTGAATTCACACCACGTTTTCCTATGTCTGCCGCCTAAAGAGGTTCCAATATTCACTTAGAAGTCCAGTTTACCACAAACTGGTCCACATTCTAGACTTTCCACAGTGAGTAAGACAAAGATGTTCCAGGGGCTCAGAGTTTCCACTCTAGTAAAGCAGTTGGATAAGAAGTAGACACCTCAGTGTATAAAGTGATACAATTTGCACTAAGTGTTGTGAAGAAAGCTAAAGCAGGATCTGGGGTGGAAAGGACCAGGACAGAAGGCCATATGAGATGAGGTAATGCCTCAGGAAATGACTCTCTAAGGAAGAAACAATTTATAAAACTGAACGAAATGAATGGGCAGGTCAAGTGAAAATCTACTGGGGAAAGATTTCAGGTGGCCTGAAGAGCAAGTACAAAGGCCCCAAAGTATGAGTAGGCCATAGATGCATCAGCATGCCAGAGTGGCAAAGCAAAGTGAGCTAAAGGGAGAATTGCAGATCAGATGACCAGTGAGCAGGGAGGGTTCTGGAAAACCATGACAGGGAGTTTGTATTTAATTATGAGTGTGATAGGAAGATAATGAAGAGATTTGATTGGAGATAACATATGATACAATTTTATTTTAAAGATCATTACTAGAGGAATTAATCATGGAAAGGCCTTAATAATATAGGTACACAATGATGATATTTTTAGACTATGGTGCTGGTGCTAAGACATTAAGTGGCAAGATTTGAGTTATATTTTCAAAGTAGTTCAAACCGTACTTGGTGGTGGAATGATATAGGATTTCCAAGAAAGAAAAGAATCAACAAATAGCTTTAAAAGCTATATTTTTTAAATATCTTATTATTTTTATTTTATGTGTATTGCCTGCATGTAGGTAAGTGCACGTGTCATGCAATGCCTGCAGAGGATAGAAGAGGCCATGGGATCTCCTGGAACTGGAGTTACAGACAGTTCTTAGCTGCCATGTGGGTGCTGGGATTCGAACCTGGGTCTTCTGCAAGAACAACCAGTGTTCTTAACCGCTGAGCCATCTCTCCAGCCCTAAAAAAGCTATATTTTTTTAATTGGATGGATATGGCACTTGCTGGGTATCCTAGTTTGTTTCTCCACTGCTGCAACAAAACACTCCAACTAATACCAACTTGGGGAGGAAAGGATTTATTTTAGCTTATATCTCCCAGGGCAGGAACCTGGAGGCAGGAACGGAAGCACTGGCCATGGAGGAACACTGCTTATTGGTTTGCTCCCCTAGCCCCTGCTCAGCCTGCTTTCTTATGTAACGCAGGCCCACCTGCCCAGGGATGGCACCACCAATGGGCTGGGCCCTCCCACATCACTCATCAATCAAGAAGATGCTCCACAGTCATGGCCACAGGCTAGTCCCATGGAGGAAATTCCGCAATTGAGGCTCCCTCAAACCAGGTGTGTCAAGTTGACACTAAAGCTATCCAGCATACTGGGGGTGGTAAAAGTGGAACATTAGCCTTTAAGAAAGAGCTCCATTTCATTTTAAAACGTACTGTTCCGTGAACCTAAAAATTTTATAGCCACTTTTGAAAGAGATGTATCTTTGCTCGGTAAATTGTTATTGAGTATGTTAAAGCTGTAATGAAATGCTTCTTCTAAAAAATAAAAAAATATATTTTAAAAAAGTGGAACATTATTATATTTTTTTAGGACAAATCATGAAATGGCATTAGCTGTTCTTCTCCAAATGGAGTCGTTGAGTGGCTGTTTGAGCCTGGAGTTGAAGCAGAGATCCGTGAGGGAATATAACTTGCAAATTATCCATCAGGTCCTCCGTAAAGTCATCCATAAAGTCCTCCTTGCTGTTGGCAAGATTCCCCGAGGCATGCACACAGAGAGTGAATAAAAGATAACCAGGGACTAAGTACAGGACAACCAAGGCTTTGTTAGGAAAAGAAGGAGGAGCTAAAAGCCAAGTGTTTCCAGAAGGAAAGAATGGTCAGCCCTGCTTCATGATGCTCAGTGATGGGGTAAGACAAGAACTGAAAATTGATCACAAGGTTTGGACAAAAGAAATCTGCTGATGACCTTGACACACTCTATTTCAGTGAAGTCTAGGGAATGGGAGTGAGGCTTAATCATGATTACAAAGACTTAGGAAAGAACAGTACATGAAAAAGGAGCATGAGCTCATTGTTAACTTTAACAACGAGCATGTTTTTATAAAGGAGTTCTGAGAAATAAGACAGTGATAGGTAGTGGAACTGGGGCCTCAGGAAGTTCTTCAAAGAAGAGAAATTGTATCTCCTGTTTGGAAGCTGTTAAAGACAGCTCGAAAGCAAAAGATAGATGGGTTTCACAGGAGGGAACAGAGTCAGTGGTAGTAGTGAAGCGTTTTATTGAATAGGTGAGAAAGGAAGGGGTCAAGCGCACAGATGGTGAGACTGGAAGGCTGAGAATTAAAGTAGGAGCCAGCTATCTAGGAATGATCAGGAAGGTGGCAGAGCACTCCTCTACCACAGAATCACAGAAATGAGCCATCTCTCCAGCCCCTCAGAGAAACAAACTTTCAATAGGATTGGGGGTGTGACTCAGCTGTAGAGTGCTTACCAAACATGTACAAAGTCCTAGGTCAAATCCTCAGTCCCGGAAGGAATAAAAAGAGAGAGGAAAGGAGAGGGAGAGGAAGAGAGGGAGTGAAAGAGGGAGAGGGAAGGATGGAGGGAGAAAGGAAAGGAGGGAAGGATAGAGAAAAGAATGGAGGGAGGGAGGAAATTTAATAAGCACAAAAGTTTCTTATATGAGCAAAGCTAAGGAAATATAAGCTTTGCCAAGTTTCATTACATCTCCCTTGGTATTGGTAGCTTTAAATATCATGGAATCCCATCAAGCATTGTTATATGTTCCATAGATATGTTATATAAACACATATCCCTGCTGGAATTCAAGCATAGAGCAGAAAGAGGGTTGAATCAAATATATACAAGGGGTAGGTATGCCAGGTGCAGGGAGAGGAATCTGGAGCCTGTTCAAAGGATTCATGTTAGTGATAAACTTCAGAGTGTCATCTGGGGAACCAGGGAAAGAAGGATATGAAAAGTTTGTAAGGAAAATAAAGTGGCAGAATGGTCAGAAGTCCTAAAGAATAGAGGGAAGTAGTAAGTGACGGAGAAATGAACAATTGGTTGGGCGTGATCAAGATGAGATAGAATAGCTCCCTGAGTGATGAGGTCAGCAACAGAGGCCAGCACATTGTCTGTATCCCTGGCCAAAGACAGCCAAAAGCTCAGATCAGAGAGAAGTTACCATGAAGGGTATAACCACTCATCACCCACAACTGTTGTACAAAACAGACACACAAATGAAATTAATCTTTCAGTCTCCAAGAATTTATAGGCCTGCAACATATAAAAGGATTAGTGATAGAAAACATAATCTGTTTTATAAACAACACACTTGTTTGCACAGAACAAAACTGAATGAAAATTGGAGGAAGCTTTTTTGTTTTGTTTTTATACTAAAGTCAAAATAGCTGCTACAAATGTCCATAGATTCCTAATGTTAATTAGAATGATATAGATATATATTTGTGTATTATATATTACATATCTATTGCATACATACACACATGCACACACACATATACACACGTATATGTCCTTCCAGTATGAGATGGTCGATTAGAAGCTCCTTCCACGTGACTCCCTGAATAATTCAAAAAAGCCAAGTGTTAGACAGAAAGCTATAGATAACTTCCTGTGGCCTCAGCAAGAGTAGTTTGTTATGTACACAGGTTTAAAAATTCATTTATTTAATCCTTCCGTAAGCAGATAAAGTTCTAGAAATTAGTGAATAATGAGATCAATCCCTCTTCTCTGGAATTTCACAATCTCAAATCCTTTATTTGTACTGTGACCCTTACAAACAATTTCATTGTTCTTTTGACCCTGGGTCTTGGAAGATCAGAGCTCAATATGTGGTCTGCTACTAAAAATGAGCAGGAGTTCCTGGCAGATGCAGCATAGCTTATTGAGCTTTTGGTTTTGGTTTTGTCCCTTCGTATCATTTTCCTCAACTATTTTTTAACAATTTGATTCTTAGTCCTATGTGAAATACAGTTGCAAATCTATAATTAGTATAATACACTACACCATTGACTTTTAAATGGCTTTATTAAAATAAAAAATAAATAAGCAATAACATTTTGGCTCAGGTTACTGGAAATTCTAGAACTGAACTTGAGGCGCAAGTGTGTCTTGGTGCCTAATTAATATTTCCAGAAATCTGCAACTCTCCATGACTGGAATTTGCTTGCTCCTGTTAAGATTTTAATTCTAGACAGGAATTCAACCAATAGCATATGCTAGTCAGCTTTCTATCACTGTGACAAAACACCTTAGGTAAACAACTTAAAAGGAAGAAAGGTTTATTGGGGCTGACAGCTTCAGAGGTTGCCATCCCTAGTTACTTGGCCCCGTTGCTCTGAGCCTCTTGTAGTCTTATATGGCAGAAGCACATGTCAGAAGATGGTTGTTTACTTCATGGTTTTCGGGAAGCATATAGAAACAACAGATGAGACTAGGTTCTCAATGTCCTCTGACAGACACCCCTTTCCAGTGGCTTAACTTCCTTCCACCAGGCTCTAGCTTTTCAGTAGTGCCACAGGACAGCAACCAGACCTTTGATATACAGGACATTTGGTCCATCCATGATCAAAACTATATCATAGCGACAAAGAAATGCTAGAAGTTTCTAGCAATCTCGAAAGTGTTCCTTTTCCCCAGTCAGTGCCTTGTTTGAATCTGTGCATCACCAAATTGATCCATGTTACTAGGATAATGCCAAGTCCAGTTAACTCATAGTTCTGGGGCACACATCCATCCCATAAGGAATAATGTTAACTCAGCCAGAACCACATAAGCTAAGACCTACAAAAAAGAAAGATTGCAATGCTATACAAAAGAAGGTGGAATACACTTGTCAGATGTCACCTCTTCAAACTTATGATCTAGTAGAGAGAGGATTCATGGGGACCAGAAATGTACTGAGGCCACACATACACACTGCTGTGGTTTCAATGTAAGATGTCTCCCCATAGATTCATGTTTTTAAGTACTTGGTCCTCAGTAGGTGACACTGTTTTTGAAGGACTTGGAATTTTTAGAAGGCATATTTTTATTGGAAAAAGTGGTTCACTGAGGGTGGACCTTGTGATAGTTTTGTTCTATGCTTTTTGAAAACAGATTCACTTAAGTTGTTCTTGACAGGTATATAATCAGAACAGAAAGAAAAGCAAATAATGCACAAGCCAAAGGAGTGCTTCCAGCACTATTTAATAGGATGAAATAGGAAGAAGAGATCATTTTGAATGATGTATTCACATCATTTCACAGTAACTTCCTGAGTGCCTTTTTATGTATCAAGATATGCCCTAGATGCTTGAGACTCTTTGGTGAACAAACCAGATAGGAATCTCTCTTCTCCTTCTACTGACTGCCTTAGTCAGTTTTCCATTGCTATAACAAAATGCCTACAGCTGGGGAATGAAGTTTATTTACTCACTGTCTGAAGACTTAAAGGCATGATGGCTTATCTTTGGGGAGGGTCCCTTGGCATATGACACTGTAATGGGAATGTGTGAGACTGAGAATATCACATGGCAAGACAGAAGGCTATAGTGCAGGGAGGGCTCAATTTTTGACCTCCTATAATGTCCTATTTCTGAACATCACCAAGAACCAAGCTCCCAACACTTGAACATCTAGGGGGAACATATTCAGTCCATATTGAAACCAAAGCAATGACATTCTAGATAGACAATATACTACAGTGCAAAAATAACTGTAGAGTTTATTAAAAGGTGATGAATACTATGGAAATGGGAATATAGTGCACAACAAAGGAGATTGGTGATGCTGCATCGGGATGGGGCTCACTGAGAAGCTGATATTGAGCAAACACTTAAAGAAAAATGAGAGAAAATGGGCTTGTGAATGTCTGAGGGAATAGCATTCTAGTCAGAAAAAACATCCAGGAAAAGGCCTGAAGCACAGTGTGCCTGGAACATTCTAGTAACAGCAGTGAGGTCATTGTAGCTGTAGTGGAGCAAAGGATGAGATTAGAAAGAAATGATAGTGGAAAGGTAATGGTGGAGACATGGCAAGTAGTAACACTGCTGGGATTTCCCTAGCCTCTGTATGCGCTTTCATGTAGACCTAGATGTGCAAGGAATCACTGCAGCATCTGGCAGAGGAATGATCTCTTCTAAGGAGCATCACTCTGGCTGCTGTGTAGAGGGTGGGCTGTGGGGCAAGAAGAACAGGTGTATGTAAAACCAGCCAGAAGAAGTCAGGAATGAGGGGGTGGTGATAGCAATGGAAATGGGATTGAGCTGGATCTGAATGTGTGCTAAAGACAAAGTTAATGGGATTTCCATTCACAATGGACTCGAAGCTTAGGAAGTGATCAGGGAAGGAACATTCCAAACTAAATGAAATAGCGAGGGAGTGCAGAGACAGAAAGAACAATGGACTGATAGGCCATTATAAGGAGGAAATTTGATTGGAGTGGGGAATTGATAAAGAGAAGGAATAGAAGGTCAGTTTGGGATCAGGTGTTAGACATTTTCAGCATGAGTTAAGAATATCAGACCTCATTCTGTCTTTAATAGGAATTGCCTAAGTATTTTGAAAGAAAATAATATGGCAGGATGTTAGAGCTTAAGAAAATGAGTTGGAACTGGGAGGTACAAGAGGGGCAGATCTAGAGGCAAGTAGCTCTCTTAAAGAATTTCTGATGAAATACATGTTTGAGACAGCGTGAGTCAGCACTACATAGGGATTAAGAGATCAGGTTTCAGAATAAGACAGATATGGGCAGGATTGTGGCTCCATTTTATTTGCCTTAGTGAACAAGATATTTGGACTCTAAATTTCCTTTTGCTAATTTGTAAAATAGAAATAACTATACCCAATTCAGAGATTTATCCTGGGCATAAAATGACCCAGGTGCCACTCAGGTTCTATGTGTAATGTCTGGCACACAGTAAACTCTCAGAAAACTACTCACAGCTCATGGCTATTGCTCGTACATTCTAAGTCAAATATCACAGAAGCAATATTTTTTTGGTTCTCAATTTTTTGTGAACATCACACATGAGTATAGTCTTCCTACTATTTCTAACCCTCTCAGTCTCTCCTCCAACTCCTCCCATGCCTCCTACCCCCTTTCAATTTTATATCCCCCTCCTTAATTATTTGATTATTGCTGTTAATTGTGTGTGTGTGTGTGTGTGTGTGTGTGTGTGTGTGTGTGTATGTATGTGATGTGTGTTACACCAAGTCTATTCAGAGGTGCTCCACAGGAGCAATTATTAAATGTTGAGGGAATATAGGAAGCAAATCACCACTGAAACCACAATAATAATTATAGCAGGTGGTATCCACTGATAAATGGTAAACTTAATGGGCAACAAGTACACGAAAAATGATATATGTATATAGTCTCAAAGAATCTCCCCAAAGATATATGCTAATTATGAAGGGAAAATAATTAGCTTTAGAGTAGAGAAGCCTAGAGGCATCAGATTATCTAAGTGGTCAAGATCCCCTTCACTCCTTCACTTCTGTCCTAGGCTGGAGGAGACTAAGGAGACGTATAACAACCAAATGCCTCATGGAATCCTGTGACTGAACAGGGAAAATTAGCAGGAAAATGGAAGTTTGAATAAAGTCTGTAGTTTAGTCAGTGGTACTGCATTAATGTTAGCCTCTTAACTTTCATAATTGTACAATGATGAGAGTGTATGCTAATACTCAGGAAAGGTGAGTTGTGCATGTATGGGAATCCTGTTTGCTAGTTCACTTTTCTATAAGGCTAAAACCATCTTTTAAAGTAAAAAGGTTTAATGTACTGTCTTCAAAAGACATCACAAAAGGAAACAATGTTAGTGTATTGACAGTAGCTGGCTTCGAGAAATGAAATGGCTAGATCAAACCTTACTTGATGAATGGTCTATAATATGCTTGTCGGTAATATCAGGATGAATGTTCCTTGGGATATTTTGGGACCAAAATTTGGAAAAGATCCAAAGTTGAGGATTTTTGTGGAGTTGCTCGTTAGAGTGTGGATGGGAATAAGTGGACATGAATGCAGGGATGTGCACATACCTGTGGGTGAGTATAAGCCCATGTATTACTGACTAGGAATCACTTCAACTAGACATGCATAAAAGACTTCTTAATGTTCGATAATGGACGTGTGAAATGGCGACTTAAAAGGCTGTAGAGCAGAGAAATCAAGTTAGGAATAGCATGACGAAAATGATGTTTGGAGATAAATGTGTATATTATTAGATCCTTAAAGGAAGGAACTTTCACAGGTATGTCCACTAAAAAAATTAATGACTCTCCATGTAAGTATGGGGGGAAAAGCCAAGGAGTAGAAGAAATAAGATCAAGGTGGAGACAGAGAGGCAACCTGGGTACCATAACAGGAACCTAGCTGGAAAAATGGCTACAAGGTCAAACCAACCTTGACTAATGCATATTGTCAGGCCAGGTAGGAAGGAATGGAGGAGTTAGAGAAGTTGATGATCATTTCTTGAAGTCAGAGAAGACAGAAACCAGAGGTGAAAGGGTAGAAGAAGCAGTGAGGTAGAAGCCTGTGAGAATTCCAGGAAGGGAACTGCGATTCATGGTCCTCCTTAAATCTTCAGACCTATGTATTGCCAAGGAATCTGTTATCTCTTCACTCATTGCTATGGTTTAAAAGTCAGATGTTCCCCTGGTGATTTGGTGACTGGAGTGACAGCCAGTGTTGGGAGGTGGGTACTAGGAAAAGGTACTCAGTTAATCAGGGGCACAACTCTTAGGTAGGGATTAAGGTATTTCTCATGTAACTCCTAGGTAGTTCTGCTAGAAGGCTTGCTATTAAGGCCTAATCCTGGTTCCACCCAGGTCTCTCTGGCTTCCTGTATTAAGATGTGGTTATTTGTTCCTTAAGAACACGTCCACTGTGACTATGAGCCTTGATGTGATTCATCTCAGAGAACCCTCACCAGAACTGAGCTGACACCCCTGTCATCCTTTTGAACCTATGAAACTGTGAGCCACATAAACCTCTTTTTCTTCTTACATAGGCTGACTCAGGCATTTCACTCCAGCAACCAAAAGCTAACTAATACATTAATTGCATAAGTTGCATAAATATTTGGGTGTCCCCTGTGTACCTAGTGTAGCAGACATATAATAACCATTGTCTGGGAAAGCTAAAATGTTCTGCACTCTGCCATTCAGATTCTCAGAAGACATGTTCTTAGAAGAATAAGATTTGGATCAGATTTGGGAAGACTGAGAAAGACCTTCTTGAGTTGGCAGCAATGCATCTTTTAAATTCAGCACCAGGAATGTGGTGGGGATGACAATGACCTCTGTTGTATGATCCAGGATTGAACATTTACTCCACAGTTTAATCTCCTAGGTATGACTTGTTTTGTTCATGGGTTTGAGGAAATCTCTCTTTTGTTCCCTATATACCTCAAAGCCCATGACGCTATGCTTAGTCTAACTGAACTTCCAGATTTCCCTATCAGGAACTATATGAGTAATTGAGTAATATGCTTTCTTTGAAAATCTTACCCATTACTTTATGAGTTTAATTTTATGAATAAGAAAGAAATGAGGATTTAAGAGCAAAGCTATGCTCTCCTACAGTAGGCAATTCACAAACATTGAATTTGTATGAAAAAAATTATAGCAGGTTTCGGTAGAACAAATAGAACTTCTCATTCTAAGATGGTAAAGTAGATGAGCAAAAGAAAGGAGCAGAAGCTTGAGGTGATCTTAATTTGGATGGGCAAAGCGTAGCTTCGACAAAAACATCTCACCATCGCAGGGTCTCAGTAGATGCTCAGCTAAATGTGTGAAAATGGAGAAAAACTAAAGATAATTTATTACCCACCTCCATGTCTCAGTCACTTTCAACTGCTGTTGTATTGTGTCTTTAAGGCTTAATAATAAAAGCAGGGATTTCACGGTAAGAGTTCATGGCAGTCTGCAGGACTCCTATTTTGGAGGAGTAATATAACAGAAACTCAAAGGTTATCATGAAAAGCTATCTCACCTCTTGTAAGTTTCCAAGGCAGATTAGCAGCCCTTGGAAGCACTAGCCTACTTACCAATTACATCACCACACCTTCCTTATCTGTAAGACCACACTGGCAGCTGCTTCTTATCTCAGATGTTTGTTGGGCTGCTTGATGAGACAATCTATAGCACAGTAATAATGCACAATAAATGGTAAGAAAATGATGATTACTTTTCCTCTTTCCCATTAATAGATTGGCAGACCTTATATTTGCTCATTCTTTCATCCTTTGTACTTGAACCCTGAACAATGTGTTCCTCTGACAAAGCTACATTGCCTTCCTTCTTACGTGTAGGGTTGGTCAAAGAGGTACTGCAGAGATCTTGGGGTAGAGGCTTCTGGGAGAGATCCTGCTTTTGTTCTTGCTCTTTTCCTCCCTCCTATTCATCAAGATGAAGGCTAGACCTTCAGCAGCCCTCTCACAACATAAGGGTGGAAGTTAAGCTCTCAAAGTGGCAGAGTAAGAAGATAGTGTGGAAGCTGGATCCTCAGTCCTCTGGCACCTCCATATAAGTGCTGAACTATTGTCAACACCATTCTGGTAAATCCCCAATAATCCTCTGGAACCCCTATACAAGCTCTGAACTGTGATCGACACCGTTCTGTTAAATGAGACAGGAATTTCCTAATTGGTTTGAGCCCCTATAGCTGTGTCTCTATTATTAAGTGCAAAAAAGCAATTCCTAACCAGTAAAGACACAAACTTGATCTGCAAGTCAGATCACTTTCTTGTTGACCTTCAACCATCCTTGTATAGCTCTAACTAGTTTGTCTCCTTCATTCATCTATTGCTCACCTCTTGCTGATAGATACTTTGCTCCAACCTAGGCTCACCTTGCTTTTGGAGAAATGAGCACCCCTCACTCACTCACAATGTTCTTGCCTTCCATATCCACACATGCAGACAGAAACAAGTTCTGATCCAGACAGCTGAGGGTCAGAAAGAAAGATCTGGGTAGAAAGTTGAGGGGTTTCTAACAGTGGCCTTAAGGTCTTTATTAAGTAAACATCAAGACTAAAATAAAATGATAGAAGTGTATGTAGTATGTATTTTTATCAGATCAGACATTCCATAATGACCTCTGTCCACCATATAGAAATAGAAAATCTCATTTGTAGTCGGGCATGGTGGTGCATGCCTTTAATCCCAGTACTCGAGAGGCAGAGGCAGACAGATATCTGTGAGTTCAAGGCCAGCCAGTCTGGTCTACACAGTGAGTTCCAAGCCAGCTGGGGTTATAGGGAGAAACTGTCTCAAAAAGACCCCGCAAAAAAAGAAAAGAAAAAAGAAAGAAAATCTCATTTGTGTGTGTCTGTGTATGTCTGTGTGTCTGTGTGTACATGTGGGGATGTGTATACATACACATGTGGAGACCTGAGATATCATTCCCCTGGTGCCATCTAAGTTGGTTATTTTTTAAAAGTATTTTACTGTAGCTTGCCAATTTAGCAAGGCTTGTTGAACAGTAACCTCAGGGATCCACCTGTCTCTGGCTTCCCAGTGGTAGTATTAGAAGTGCACACCACCATAAAGTCTCACTATTTATTTGGGTTCTGGGGACGCAAATCAAGTCTTCATGCTTGAAGAGCAAGTACTTTACCAACTGAGCTATCTCCCTAGCTCCAAAAATTTCACCTGTGAAGCTAAATCTCAACTGCATTTCCAGTTTCAAATGTAGCTTGATAGGATGAAAAGAAGGCAGGGGTAAAGGTACAGGAGACCTGCTAGGCAAACTGCATGTCAGTACATTAATCTCTGAAGCACAGAACACAGATCACTCACTCTCTTACCTACTGCAACCAAGTGGGGTTAGAAAAATCACATTAACCACCTGGCTTATCTTTCATTTTCTAGTGTGAGAGAGACCTTGGTAGTAGGCAAGTTTCAAGAGAAACATTAAGAATATTGTTAAGGAAGTTAAAAACGGCAAACTGGAGGAGATTCCATGTCAGAGAGAGAGAGAAGCAAGCAAGATGTCGGGACTGTGATGAACAGACATTCCTCCATCTCTGGGGAGACTCTCTGCCTCACTCCAGAAATCGTTTCCATTTTTAATTTTCTAATTTTTCCACAAAAGATGGTACTCATATTTTTGTGTGGAACTCCCTAACTTTCTAATGTTGGTTCCTAATGTTGAAACTCTAGTAGAGCCAAATAAATCGTGTCATTTGGCCAAAATATGGCTAATATGTGACCCAGCCTTGGTGAGGAAGACCTGGAGAAAGAAACTGCAAATGGCAGCAGGTCTTCGTTTGGTTCATAAATGTCTGTTCAAATGATCTTTGCATATGCCCAGGACTGTTCCATGCATGAGATCCCAAATGAAAACCAAGAAAAGATTAGATGAGGAGAAGAGATTATTAAATCTAGCTGAGAAATGTTAACACATAATTAAGGACTGGAGAGATGGCTCAGCATTTAAGAATGCTGGTTGTTCTTGCAGAAGACCCGGGTTCATATCCCAGCACCCACATGGCAGCTAACAACTGTCCATAACTCCAGCCCCAGGGGGTCTGACAGCCTCTTCTGACCTCCACGGGCATTGCACGACACAGGTGCACTTACCTACATGCAGACAATACACACACACACACACACACACACAATAATAAATAAAAATTTTTTAAAAACAATAAAATTATAAAAGTTGTTAAAACTCTCTAAAAACCAAGGCAAGAGGGAGAAAAGTTGAAAATTAAGGAAGACGTAATGGGAGCTACATCCGCTTCAGTATGTAGTGTTTGGCTAAGCTCCCAGTTACTTCACCTCCTGCAGCCCATACCTCCATGTAGCTCCCACTAATGTTGAACAGCATTGGCCTGTGTTACCCACCAGATACTGCATCATATCTTCCAAGACCTGGTCAGAAAGGACCCTCCAGCTCCCAGCTTGCTGTCAGATCCATCCTACTGAAGGAAGCCACCTGTGATGAAGACTGTCAAGAAGCCCTGTAGAAAACCTCACATGACCAAGGACTGGCAGCCAGTAAGGATGGAGTCAGCCACGTGAGCCAGCCAGCCATTGTGATAGAAACCCCTCCATAAACTAGGCATGGTGGTATGATGATTCAGGGTCATCCTCTTCTAGATAGCTAGTTCAAGACCAACCTGGGCTACATGAGGCCCTGTCTCAAAATAAAAGCCCCACTGGCTCAATCAGTCCTCAGATGACAGCTTCTCCTCCTGACCTGGGAAATCCTTGTAACTACTAGCCAGAAAAAGTACTCCTCAGACCCTAACCACAGAAACTGTCAAGTGATAAATGCTGGTTGTTTGAATCCAGTGAGATTGGAAGTCATCTTCTATATAGAAATTTGGAGCTTATGTGGTGGTAAAAATAGAGGTGTTAAACCTAAACAACAAGCCCCAAAATTTAGCAAACAGAGAAAGAAAAGAGAGCAAAAAAGAGAGTAAGACAAAAATGGGGTGGGGGAATGGAGGGAGTAGAGGTCAGAAGACAGACAAATGACAAAAAATCCTGGATTTTCAGATAAATTCCCACATGACTTTGAAGCAAAACCTGTACCTGCCAGCTCTGTGATCTCGGGTGGGTGCATCAAGCCTCTAAGCTTCAGGTTCTTCTTTTGTTTGTGTTCTCTAAATAATAGGAACTGCTTCCTGCAATTGCTTTTTTTATTGAAAAAAAAAAGTACACAGTAGGCCCTGGATACATGCAAGTTGTTAATATCATTAGGGATCACTTTATTGAAAGTGAATAGTGTACTCCTTTGATCTCAAACCACCAATCTGGTTCAGGGGAAAATGGATCGTTTTAATACTATCTTCTTTCCTTTTTATAAAGTTGAAATATATCAAAAACTCAATTTGCTCTTTTCAGTTTTATTTCTATTGACACATAATAATGGTGAAAGAATGAGGAGGGATTGATTGATGTTTATCTTTTAAATTAGATTGTCTTAAAGTTAAATGGGATTCCAAACATTCCACTGAAGAAAGGCGTGTCATAGCAGAAGCAGATGAATCAAAAGGGAAATGTACATAAACAGGTATCAAAGTTGCTTCAGGAAGATCCTGTACCTATTGGCTTTTCCTTCTTGAGCAAGGTAGGCAGTGCTGAGTACATATACTTCAAAGTTCTCTGAAAGCAGATGGCTCATGTCAGCTCCATGTTTATTACTTTGAAAAGCATAAGAGACACTATGCTCCAAGGCACAAAGTCTCCAAGTCTCAGTACTCATATAGAGCTATAATATATGGCAAGACAAAAAGAAACAAGAAAGGAAAACAGTGAAGGCACAGTCAGTTAACGTCAACACTGTAAGGCTATTTTCTTTTGTTTGTTTACAGTAGTTGACTAGTTTAACAGTTTTCTTAATTGGCATTACCAGATCATAACTCTTTTTCTTTTTTGCTGTAAATAATTTATTGAGAATTTCATACATGCATATAAGGTGTTTTGATCAAATGCTTGCCCACTGCCTCCCCTCCAGCTCCTCCCATATTTCCCCATCACTTTTTTTCTGATAACTTCATGTACTCTTTCTTCTAACATCCCCCCCTCTGAAGAGATAAACCTAAGATCTTTTAAGGATTAGATAAGAGCTCCCAAATACTTTCAACATTTCTGGCCTTTGAAACAGAGCATGTTGCTACGAGGCCCAAGGATATTGTGAGTTTTAGCCAAGAAACTGGCTACTTTTCTTTGGGGTCTTTTTACCCTAACTGCCTAGCCAATTCCTACCTCCTATTCTTATCACACCATCCTCTGAAGAGGTTACCCAACTTGTGGATAGGGAATTGGGATGCAGACTGCTCTGGCTTCTTCTATGCTGAACAAGGACACAGGGTGAGACGACTGGGATATCCCTTCAGTGGGTCTATCTAAAAGACTCCCAAATTGTATTTGTTTTGTGCATGAAGGAGAAGTAAAGGTAAGAGTAATTAGCATTACAAGTTCTAGACAGGGAACTAGAAAAAAAGTCAGAATAGGGCAATTTTCAAATGTTCATATCAGAGTCCACTGGAATTTCTTGACAAGGGCTTCCAAAATTATACCTCTATTGAGTTCCTCCTCATTTTTCTTTTGTCTTCCAAGGCTGGACTTGAGAGTGATGGATTCAGGATTTGCTTTCAGGTTGGAGTGGTTAGAATCAGTGTCGTGTTCCCTCTCAAAGGCTTCTAGATAGGGAAAGAAAACAAATTTATCCATCATTTTAGAGCAATAGCAGGTTGTCTCCCTTAGCTACAGGTGGGCACTACAGTATTGGAGACCAAGATAAATCAATTTATTTTTATACTTAAGGCCATTTGAGGGTCTGTTCCTAAGGGGTTACATGGGCTTGGGAGGAGCCCCAGGCTCCTTTCTTTTACCAGTCCCATCTATGTGAAGATAAGTCAAAGGTTCTGCTTGACTATGTCTGGCTTTACTTGGAAGCATGGATGAGATGTTTCCTCTGAGTTGACCCTCCTCTTTGTAGAATGGACACTGGTTCAAGTCCATCTCGTGGGGTCTCC
>NW_008336930.1:1960649-2163450 GCF_000622305.1 Nannospalax galili
CTCACCACAGTTACAGGACATTTTGAGAGATGTTCCATAGTCCCCTGGAACTTAGTCGACCTTGGAGGGCGAGGGGCAAAAACTATCCTTTAAGTCCCTCTGACCAGATTAATATAGGCCTCAAAGTATGGCTGTTAAACTTTCAATAAGATTAGTTCTACCAGTTGGTGTTTTCAATTACCATGGGCTATGTAGATAAAGTTTGGGTAAAAAAGCCAAATATTCTCAGATAATCCTTGACTAAATATATACTTTGTTCCCTAAACTAGTTGACTAAACTATGACCTTAGAAATTTTAAGATTATGTGTATATTATTTTTGTCTCATTCTTTATATATCATAACAAAGTTATATAGACCTTCATAACTTGTTTAGGCTTTCTCATTTTTCTATTTTGGAAAATATCTCCATTCCTATATCCTTTCAACATCTTTGACATTCTCATTTTTAAAATAACTAATTATTAGACATAATGGCATTAACAAATACATTTTCCATCTGTTGTGAGAATTCTTTTCCTGGGGATGCTAAGCAATGCTTATTCCCTTTGAAGGTTCTAGGGTCAAGCCAATGTTTGATTAAAGTTTTACTGAGGAACCAATGAATTCACTGAGCTTACTTACCAAGATAACTGAGGGGTTGCTGAGGTATATACATGACCTGATGGTATGCACACTGGAAAGCCTTTACCAGCATTGGTCATGCCTTCTCTTCCTAGCTTTCCCCAGACTGTATACTTTAGCCTTTCCCAAATCCAGGAGACCATATGTGATTAGAGCCAAATTACATACTGAGAAGAATGGCTGGGAAGAGTGGCTGGATACTCCGGTGAGGGTCCAATGACTCTGCTTGGCCCTCCTTTAATGAATGAGCACAGCCGTCAACAAGCCCAATTGTGATGATGTTTAGCAAATAGGCGCAGCTGAAGTCATGATGATGGTATTTATTTCATGCAGAAGAGATTGCTGTGCAGCATCATCTTATTAAGAGGACATGGAATTTAAAAGGATTTGGTGTTAGGCTCCACATATGATGGAAAACATATGTCCATATGTCATTTGTTTTTCTGAGTCTGTGTTACTTCACTTAACATAAGTTTCTAGATCAATCAATTTACCTGCAAATTTCATGATTTCATCTTTTTTACTGCTGAATAGACTCCATTGTGTAAATACACCACATTTTTGTTAACCACTCCTCAGATGAGGGACACTTAGGTTTCTTCTATCATTTAGCTATTGTGAAAAGAGCACGACAAACATGGTTGTACAAGTGTCTGTACAATAGGATGAGTCTCTTGGGTATATGCCAAGGAGTGGTATAACTGGGTCATATGGTAGGTTCATTTTCAGTTTTTTAAGAGTTCTCACACTGTTTTCCATAGGAGTTATACAAGTTTGCAATCCCACCAGCAGTGAATGAGGGTTCCCCTTTCTCCAGATCCTCACCAGCATTTGGTATCATTTGTTCTCTTGATCCTAGCCAGTCTGACTCAGGTAAGGTGATACCTCAGGGTGGTTTTAATTTGCATTTCCCTAATTACTAATGATGCTGAACACTTCTTGAGATGTTTTTTAGCCATCTTTATTTCTTCCTTTGAGAACTCTATTTAGATCTTTAGCCCAACTTTTCATTGGGTCATTTGGTTTCTTGATTCTTTGATTTTGAGTTCTTTATATATTCTGGATGTTAAACCTCTGTCACATGTGTAGGTTGTGAAAATTTTCTCCCTCTTTGTGGGTTTCCTCTTCACTTCCTTCTGTTGCTGTGAAGAATCTTTTTAGATTATTGAGGTCCCTCCCACTTGTCAATTGTTGATATTAATTCCTAACCTACTGATATTGGAATTCGGAATTCATCTGATTTAGAAAATACCTTCCTACACCTATATCTTGTAAGTTACTGCTAATATTTTCTACTAATATTTTCAGAGTTTCCAGTTTCACTTTGAGGTCTTTGATCCATTTAGAGCTGACTTTTGTATAAGGTGAAAGATAAGGATCTAGTTTCATTCTTCTACAGGTGGGGATACAGTTTTTTTCAGCACCATTTGTTGAAGATTCTGTCTTTCCTCCATTGTGTGTTCTTGGCACCTTTGTCAAATATCAGGTGGCTGAAATTGTGTGTAATCGGGTTTGGATTTTCAATGATGTGCCATTGATCTATGTGACTATTTTTGTGGCAGTACCATGCTGTTCTTATGACTATAGTTCTGTAGTATGATTTGAGATCTGGCATAGTAATCCCCACAGCATTGTTCTTTGTGCTCAGGGTTGCTTTGTCTACCCAGAGGTTTTCTGTGCTTCCATATGAATTTAAAGATCTTTTTTTCTAATTCTGTGAAGTATGTCATGGGTATTTGATTGGGATGGCATTGAATCTATATATTGCTTTTCATAGGATGGACATTTTCAAAATGTTAATTCTTCCAATCCATGAGCATGGGAGGTCCTTCCATCTCCTGGTGTCTTCCTCAATCTCTTTAACGATTTATAATTTTCATTGTAGAGATCTTTGGTGTCTGTGGTCAGATTTATTCCAAGATATTTATTTCTTTTGTTTTCTTTTTCTTTCTTTTTTGTTTTGCAGCAATTATGAATGGGAGTATTTCCCTTTACTCTTTCTCCAGTTGCTTATTAATGGTATATAGAAAGGTTACTGAGTTTTGTAGATTGATTTTATAACCTGCCACTATACTGAAAGTATTCATCAGTTCTAGGAATTTTCTGATGGAACTTTTGGGATCTCTTAGGTATGTTATCATATCATCTGCAAAAAGTGACAGTTTGGCCACTTCTTTTCCAATTAGTACTCCTTTAATTTCCTTCTCCTGTCTTATTGCTCTAGCAAGAGTTTCAAGCACTATGTTGGAAAGGAGTGGAGATAGTGGACATGCTTGTCTGATTCCTGATTTTAATGGGAATGCTTCTAGTTTTTCTCTATTTAGAATGATGTTGGCTGTGGGTTTGTAGTATACAGCTTTAATTATGTTGAGGTACATTCCCTCCAGTCCAGTTCCCTCTAGGACTTTGAACATAAATACATGCTGAATTTTCTCAAAAGCCTTTTCTGCATCTATTGAGATGACAATGTGGTTATTTTCTTTGAGTCTGTTATATGATAAATGAAGTTTATTGATTTGCATATATCAAACCATCCCTACATCTCTGGAATAAAGCCTACTTGATGATGATGAATGATCTTTTTGATGTACATCTGTATTCAGTTTGCAGCTATTTTGTTGAGAATTTTTGCATCTATGTCCATTAAGGATATGGGTCTATAGTTTTCTTTTTTGGTTATGCCTTTACCTGGTTTGGGTATTAGAGTGATGCTGGCTTCATAGAAGGAATTTGGGTGTTCTCCCTCTGTTTCTTTCATTTTGAATAATTTAAGTAGTATTGGTTGGAGGTCTTGTTCAAATCTCTGGTATAATTCTGCTGTAAATCCATCTGGGCCTGGGCTTTTTTTAGTTGGGAGACTTTGTACTACTGTTTTGATTTCCTTATATGCTATGGGTCTGTTTAAACTTTCCCATGATTTTCCATCCATTTCTTTTAGATTTTCAGATTTAGTAGCATATAGGTTTTCAAGATTGTCCCTTATAATGGTCTGGATCTTTTGGGTTTCTATTGTGATGTTTCCCCTTTAGTCTCTGATTTTGTTGATTTGGATTTGCTCTTTCTTTCTTTTGGTTAACTGGGCTAAGGGTCTGTCTATCATGTTTAGCTTTTCAAAGAACCAGCTCTTAAATTCATTGATTCTTTGTATTGTTTTCTTTGTTTCTAGTTCATTAATTTCTGCTCTGATTTTTGTTATTTTTTCTCTCCTGCTGGGTTTGGGTTTAATTTCTTCTTGTCTTTCCAGTGTCTTGAGTTGCAGTGTGTCCTAGTTTGTTCTTCATTGCTGGGACAAAACACTCTGACCAATACCAACTGGGGGAGGAAAAGGTTTATTCAGCTTACAACTCCTGGGTCGCAGTTCATCAGAGAGCCCAAGGTAGGAACTCAGGGCAGGAACCTGGAAGCAGTAGCTGGAGCACAGGCCATGGAGGAAAGCTGCTTACTGTCTTGCTCCCCTGGCCCCTGCTCAGTCTGCTTTCTTATGCAACACAGGCCCACCTGCCCAGGGGTGGCACCACCCACAGTGGGCTCGTTCCTCCCACATCACTAATCAAGAAAATACCCCTCAGACATGGCCACAGGCCAGTCCGATAGAGGAAATTCCCCAACTGAGGCTCCCTCAACCCAGGTGTGTCAAGCTGGCACTAAAGTTATCCAGCACACAGTGTTAGATCATTTATTTGGGTTCTTTCTAATTTTTTAATATAGGCACTTAGAGCTATAAACTTCCCTCTTAGGACTGCTTTTAAAGTATCCCAGAGGTTGTGTTGTATTGTATTGTCCTTTTTGTTGAATTCCAAGAATTCTTTTATTTCTTTCTTAATTTCTACTTTCACCCACTCATTGTTTAGGAGTGTGTTGTTTAATTGCCATGAGTTCGTGTAGGGCTTCGTCCAGGCTTGATTTTGAGCTTGCTTTGTGGTCTGATGGAATGCATGGAATTATTTCAATATTTTTGTATTTGTTGAGGTTAGTTTTGTGGCCCAGTATATGTTCAATTTTTGAAAAAGTTCATTAAGGTGCTGAGTAAAAAGTGTATTCTTTGGTGCTTGGGTGGAACATTCAAATGATGTCTGTTAGGTCCATTTGATGTATGGTATCATTTAATTCATACATCTCTCTGTTTATTCTTTGTCCAGTTGACCTGTCTAATGGAGACAGTGGGATACTGAAGTCCCCTACTATTATTGAGTTGAGGTTGATCTGTGTCTTAAAGTCCTGTAGTGTTGTTTTTATGAATTTGAGTGTGCCAGAGTTTGGTGCATATATATTAAGGATTGTAATATCTTCTTGGTTAAGTGTTCCTTTGATCAGAATGAAATGACCCTCCTTATTTCTTCTGATGAGTTTTACTTTGAAGTCTATTTTGTCAGATATTAGAATTGCAACCCTTGTTTGTTTCTTAGTACCATTTGCTTGGAATATTCTTTTTCACCCTTTTACCTTAAGGGAGTGCTTATCCTTGAAGGTGAGATGGGTTTCTTGCAGATAGCAAAGAGATGGATTTTGTTTCTTAATCCATTCACTTAGCCAGTGTCTTTTGACTGGGGAGTTCAGTCCATTGATATTTAGATTATTATTGAAAGATGTGTATTGGTTGCCATCATTTTGATTGCTTTTTTTTTTTGTTCTTTGTCTAATTTCATGTTTCCTCAATTATATGTTTATTTACTTTCTTTCCCTCTCTGCTGTCTGTATTGCTTCAAGTATTCTTTGGAGGGCTGGTTTTGAGGACATGTATTCTTCCAGGCTATTTGTGTCATGAAGATTTTTCTTTCCCCCTCAACTATAATAGACATTTTTGCTGAATAAAGTATTCTGGGCTGGCATCTATTGTCATGTAGAATTGGAAATACCTCTATCCAGGCTCTTCTGGCTTTCGTAGTTTGCATTGATAAGTCAGCTGTAATTCTGATGGGCTTTCCTTTCCATGTGACTTGTTTTTCTCTTGCTGCTTTCAGTATCCTCTCTGTTATGTATATTTTGTATTTTTATTGCTATATCGTGGGGAGTTTATTTTCTGATCCTGTCTATTTGATGTTGTATGTGCTTCCTGTATTTGTATGAAGATGTCTTCCCTTAATTTCAGGAAATTCTCTTCTATAGTCCTGTTTAAGATCTGGTCAATACCATTGACCTGAAATTCTTCTCCTTCCTCTGTTCCTATCATATGTAGATTTGGTCTTTTCATGGTGTCCCACATCTCTTGCATATTCCATTCCTGTGTTTTTTAAAATTTTTCCATAATCTTTGCTTCAACTTTATCCTTCAGTGTTGATATTCTGTTTTCCATTTCATTCATTCATTCATTCATTCATTCATTCATTCAGCAGAGGCTTTCCTCTGTTGTTTCAAGTTGTCTTATTGAGTTTTTTACTTCCTTCTTCATTTCTGCCTGAGTTTTCTTCAGTGTTTCTATCTCTTTTGTGAATTCATTCAGAAGATTATCCCTGTCTTCTTTTAGTTCTTTGGTTTCTTTCTTCATGTGTTCTTCAAATTCGTTGAATTCATTGATCATGTTTATAACTGTTCTTTTAAATTCAGTATCCTCGGGTTATTTCTAGGGGGTTCTCCTTGTTGAACTCTTCTACAGGACTGGTGGAGTTTGGTGGGGACATAGTGTTTTGGCTTTCCATTTTATTATTCTTTGATTGTGATTTTGGCATGTGAATTTCTTTTGTTGTTTATGATTCTGATGTGAGAATTAAGTTGACAGTATGCTTCTGTTTGTATTATCAGAGTGCCTAGGTCCTTTCCTTATTAGTTATGTAAAGTGGGCTGGTACAGGTTTCAGGTTCTCTCAGGTTTTATTTTGGAGGGAACTGATGGCTTCAGATCAGCTATTCAGGAGTACCCACAGAAGCCCAAGTCAGGTTCCAGTCAGGTACACTCAGGCTTCTTTCTAAAGTTTGGACCCTACCACATGGAGGCAGGATCTGGGCATTCTCAGGCAGTCCCCTGCATTCTCAGCCCTTATGCCAGAGCGAAGCCAGAACCCGGCACTCTCTGGCAGTCTGCAGCTACACAGATGGAGGTCAGAACCTACCCTCTCAGGCTGTCTGCTAGGACCCATAACTCTTTTTCTTTCTCTTATAGTTTCCTAGTCTAACACTGTTCTCTGACCAAGAACCTACACTGGCTCCCTTTTGCTACTCTCATGGATCCCAGATACTTGTTATCTATGTCCCCCTTCCCCAGTCTTAGCCAATTATATTAGTTCCCCTCTACCATAGGGATATATTCTAAGAAACCCCATCGATGCCTAAAACAGTACCAAACTCTATAGTTAGACAACATGTTTTCCCCCATAAATAAATTTCTGAGAATAAAGATTAATCTGAATTAGAAAAATATTAATAACAGTAATACTAAAACAGAATAATTATAACCATGTGTTGTAATAAAGTTTATGTGAGTATGCTATCTCCCTCAGCCTGTTAGTGTATTACACTCACTGTTCCTGTAACAATCATGGTGATGAAATGCCTAGGTGAGCAATGACCTGAGGGAGGCTGCAGACACGGGGCCAGAGCTTCAAGCTGCTACACAGGGGCCATTTTGCACATAAGCGCTTCAATTCTATGTGATCCCTCTCCATCCATCAACCACTTTGACATCCATTTATGTTGGTAGCCAGGTTGGCAGATCATATTTGCCATCCACTTGGATGATATGACCTGATATTACTTTCCTCCCTCCAATTCATTGGTCAAAGAGTGCCAGAGTTTTTCTTAATTTGTTTCTCAAAAACCTAGATCTTTCTTGGAACACAGGCCCACCCCTGCTAAGATATCTATGTTCTGATCCCTGGAACCATATGCAGTGTGGCAAAATGGAACAGTGATGATGTGATTGAGGTCATGAAAGGAATTAGCTCTGTTGTAGGAGGAGGGGGCTGATTTAATTACAAGGGTTCTTATGAAAGAGAAGCAGAAAGATCAAAGTCTGTGAACAGACTTTGTGATGAAGAAAGAGAGAGTGAGTGTGGAGGAAAACTCTAGACCACTGGCTGGAAGATGAAAGAAAGTATCATCAGCCAAGAACCACAAGGAAAAGCAAGGAAACAATTCCCCCTCGTACTTCTCAAAGGAACTCAACACAGAAAACCCTGGATTTTAACCCCCAGAATTAGAAAATAATATATTTATGCATCTGCATTTTTGAGTCATTAAATTTGTAGTAAAGCAGAGCCCTCTTGCCTGTCATCAACTGTAGTCCAAAAATATTAATTGAAAAAATTCCAGAAATTTAAAAATAAAACAGCACTTGGGAGGTAGTGGGAGGAGGATCTGTAGTTCATAGTATCCTCTGTTACAGAATGAGTTGGAAGCCAGCCTGGGCTACATGTGACCCTGTCTTAACAAACAAAAAATAAAAATAGGGACTGAAAAGATTACTCAGTAGGCAAAGGAGCTTTCCACCAAAGCCTGATAACCTGAGTTTAATCCCTGGGACCCACATAATGGAAAGAAAGAACCAAATCCCTCAAGTTATCCTCTGACCTCCTCACAAGCACTATGGTACCCATACACACACTTAAGTAAATAAAAGTGTAACTTAAATTTTTATTTTATAAATTCACCAATTCAGGGGCTGGAGAGATGGCTCCATGATTCTTGTAGAAGAAACAGTTTCAGTTCCCAGCACCCACATCCAACAACATACAACTGCCTATAACTCCAGTTCCAGGAGATCCGACACCCTCTTCTGAGCTCTTCAAGCACATGCACACAGATGGTACACATACACACAGCTAGGTACACACACACATACACATAAAATAATTTTTTTAATTCACAAATTCAGTTGCAAGTAACTTTTTTAATGTATTTTTATAATTCTTCTATTAGATTGTTGTTTGCTGTTATTAATCATTTTTTGTGCTTAATTTACAAGTTAAACCCCCTCATAGGTATGTTTGAATAGGAAAGGGGTATATAAAGGGTATTTTACTCTCCAGGGTTTCAAGTGTCCATTGGTGTCTCAGAACACAATTTCCATAGATAATGGGGATCACAATAATTTTCTGAGGCAGCAATAAGATACTGGAAAACTGGCCTTGTGAGGGAATATACTTTTCTAATCTCACACTGTGTCCCTTCCTGTAGAGATTTTAAGTGTAAATTACCAAGAAAAATATTACACTATAGAACCTTTTGTAACTTCTTGAACTCTACTGTTTACTAATCTTTTTGTCTTAGGGAAACTGATTACCATCTCGCAAGCTAGTAACTATTGTAATCCTACTTGATATGTATAAATTCCTCACTGTATTCTAGATACTGTGACGTGTTTAAATATTTCTTAATTCCTTCAGTAGTCTCAATAGGTAAACATTTCTTTTCATCCTATGAAGTAGTAAACTGAACCTCAGAAAGGTTAAATAATTTGGTTGATGGCCACAAATATAAGTAAGAAAGCTGAGATTTAAAACTGCTCTTTAAATCCAATTCTCAGATTCTCAGCACTCACCTCTATTCTGTTTTGAGAAGCAAACACTGAGTAGATCAAGGCTGCTCTGTCACTAAAGGGAAAACATTACTACATAATGTCCAACACCTTTACAAATGCCAAATGCATCTCTTATCATATCTTAAAACATTCCATATTAGTTCCATCATTTATCCAGGTCAAACATAAATGGAAACCACTGCAGTCTGTTTTGAAAGCAGTGTCCACTGCCACTTAGAGTCTAAGTAAGGTAAAGGAGCTTGCATTACTGTGTAAGAAAGCTTATAAATCCTGTTGGTCATCTTTTCATCATGATTATAAAATACCTGTGATAACAAGCTTGTAGAGAGGAAAAGTTTACTTTAACTCACAGTTTCAATGATTTCCAATCTATGGTCTTTTAGTCCTATTATTTTGGGGGCCCAAGGCAAGTCACTATAGCATGGCAGAGAGAATATGATATTTAGGGTATTTCAAACTACTTACCTCATAGTAGTTGGGAAGAGAGAGAGAGGGAGGGACGGAGGGAGAGGCTGAGATCTAAGTAGTCCCCTCCAATGTAATGGCCTAGCTTCCTGTCACTAGACCCCACTTCCAAAAGGTGCCACCACCTATCGTTAGTGCCAGGGGTTGGGAATCACGACCTTGGACTTTGGGGTACTTTCAAGATTCAAATTATATCACAGATATGAAGTAGATGAAGTAGGGCCAGAGATATAGCTCAGTAGTAGAAAACTTGCTTAGAATGCTTGGCACTCTAGATGTGATGTCCAGCATCATAGAAGGGGAGGGAGAAAGGGAAAAAGGGAGGGAGAGAGGGAGGGAAGGAGGGAGGGAGAGAGGAAGGGAGGGGGGAAGGGGAGAGGGAGAGAGGAAGGGAGAGAGGGAGGAAGTAGCTAAGGTATGGAGATATGATGCCTCCATGAAAGAAAACAGTCCAGTAGAGAGATACCAAAAATCTGAGGCTGATCAACATTTCTCTTTAGAGAGCTGTAGTTTGCCTTCAAAAATAAACAATTGACTAAAATTCACAGAGAAAAATCTCAGACTATTAGTTGCAAATTGTTTTTACAAGCAATCCCAGGTGTACGTGATATTTGAGAATTTACAAGAGAAAGTTTCATGGAGTAGTTGGGAGAATTTTGCTCTTCAGATAAATGCTTATTACTGAAAAACAGGTTTTCTATAGTGTTTCTTTTGAATGCATATTTTATTAAGCAAACTTGCTACCCTGTGCTGGAATATTCTATTTATATTGGTATGTCCTGTAACATCTAAAAGTTAATGCTTTCCTTCTAAATACCTTTTCTGTGTATGTTACTGTCTGAGATATTGTGGAATGTTTTGAAATGAATAGGTTATCCTGAGCATTAAGAGGTTTTAAATCAGTTGTTACATTTTGGTAGTTTCTAAATACATGTTTATGCTAAAACAGAGCAATTCTAAAAGACAATCTCATGCACTGGTGTAGTTTATTAAAGCATTTCTTTGGAATTTATAACTCTTTATCATGCAAATAAATACTACTAAATGCAATATTAAATTTTAGGGGGAAAATTCCATTCGGAGCAGCAGTGGTAAAATTCAAATAGAATCTAAAGTTTAAATTTTGATGAATGTAACACATTAAACAGAAGATGTCAGCATTAGTGAAAATTGGGTCAAGGGCATACATACAGGAACTCGTTCGTACCACCTTTGCAACATTTCAATAAATCTAAGGTTATCCCAACCTAAAACATTTATTTTAAAAACTGAGTATCAATCATGTTAAGTCACAGTGATAGCTTCAGTATGGGTGTCTTTCAAAAGCCTGTGTGCTTGGTCAGCAGCCCCTGGCAGTGTTCCATGGTGGTGGAACCTATATGAAGCAAGGCCTAGTTGGAAGTGTTCCTATCATGTGGGCGTGCCGTTGAGGGGATTTGAAGGTCTCAGTTCCTCCTTCACTTCTTGGCCACTCATGATAAGCATCTTCTTCTGTCACATCCCACCACCATGATACAGCATTTCAGCACAGACCGAAGAGCAATGGGATTAATCTACCATCTGTGATATCACATTCAGCACAGACCCAAGAGCAATGGGACATTGTCATTCATTAGACAGCACTTCATCACAAACCCAAGACCAGTGCGATCAGTCAACCATCCATGAGATAGCGTTTCACCACAGACCCAAGAACAATAGGACCAACCTACCATCAGACCCAACAGACCCAAACAGTGGATCCAATCAACCATCCATGACACAATGCTTCAACACAGACCCAAGAGTAATGGGTCCAACATGCATCCATGATACAGCACTCCCTCACAGACCCAAGAACAGTGGGACCAATCAACCATCCATGATACAGTGCTTCATCACAGATCTAAGAGTAGTGAGATCAATCACCCAACCATAAAATAGCACTTCACCACAAACTGGAAAACAATGAAATCAATAAACCATATAGTGGAACCTCCAAAACTGTGAACCCAATAAACCTTTCTTCTTCCCTGGCTAGCCTGGAACTCCCTATGTAGATCAGGATGGCCTCAAACTCACAGAAGTCCACCTGCTTCTACCTCCTAAGTGCTGGAATTAAAGATTCACATGCATGCAGGTATCCACAGACGCCAGAAGAAGGTGTCAGATTCCCCTGGAACTGTAGTTACAGGTGATTGTGAGTCACCTGACATGGATGCTAGAAATAGAACCTGGGTCCTCTATAAGAACAGAAAGTGTTTTAACCACTAAGGCATCTTTGCAGTCCCCTTTCTTCTTTATTAGTTGCTTTATCTCAGAATTTGTTATAAGAGGAGAAAGCTGATGAACATGAGTTTAATAACATTTATTTGTATAGCTGAGTCGGAGAAAGGTGTTGCCTGCTCTATCCCCATCTCTACTATACCGAACATTAAGCCTGTAGCTGGAGTCCAAGAAAACAAAGCTAATTAGGATAACAATGGTATGTGCTCTAGTTGGCCCTCTTAGACATGGTTAACTGGTTCGACCAGTCTCTTAACCTGATCATCATCTCAGGTGAAGAGCTAGCTTCCCCTGGGTACCACCTTTGTGTTTAAGGTACCATTCAAAGAGACACACAAATAAAACAGCACCATTGATGAATTTATGGCCACTGTGAGTCTAATCACCTAGACATTTATTTGTCTCTACCCATTCAGAATGTCACCATTCCAAGGCAAGAGCCATATCTGTTTTATCCGCTAGTGGATCCCCAGGTACCTCATTTGAGTCAATAGATGCTCAAAGACTATTTAATCCTGGTAGGTTGAACTAGAGAGCTAACTCAATGGTTAAGAGCACTTGCTGCTCATGCAGAGGATGAATTCAGATCCCAGCACCCTTGTCCAACAGCTTACAATCACCTGTAGCTCCAACTCCATGAGATCTGATGCCCTCATCTGGACTCCACATGCATCCATGAACACAGCATACACTCACACAGACAAACACACATACACATAAAATTAAAATAATAATGGAATTATTAATGAATTAATTAGCTGGTATTCATGTAAAAGCACTCTGAAGGATGTAAAGAAAAATTGATACATCTGAATTCACAGGGGAACAACCCTTGAACCTACATGTATATCAGTTAATCAGAGAATAAGGTTCCTAGTGGCCCGAGTGGTGATTGTGAATTCAGATTAATAAATCTGTGAAGCACAAATAAAATGAATAATACATTCCTTGAAAGGACAGGTAAAGAGAGTTCAGGTCAGTCTCCAACATAGTGACTACAAAGGACATGACTGTTACATTAAAGCATTTCTTCACATTTCTAATGTGGAAAGGCTCAGTTCATCATTTGTTTATTGAACAAATATTGTTTGAGCTCCACAGGTTCAAAATTAGTGAATAAGGTAAACAGGAGCCCCGTCCTGTGGAACTCAAGGTGCAGAGAAATCAGAAGGGGCAGAACCCCAGGTGGAATGCCCCTCCACAGTACCAGGTCCAAAGTCGGCCAAACAGAAAGCACCGTGAAGAAAATCAGGCCTTGGCATGGTTACTGTACATTCCAGTGGAATTACCAGGCTCTTTACAGACGTGAACTGAAGAGTGCCTAAATTACCGTTGCTCCACATAGGGCTTTTCATCACTCTTGGTGTCGTAAAACTGATACACATTCAGAAGAAACCATACTTTTGAATTTTGAGTTTTGACCGTTGCCTAGCTGGTGATATATGGTCCATTCCTTCCCTTGATGCTGGGCAGTGGCAATGATTTTCCACTCCCAATCAGTCCTACAGTCACCAGGGGAAACAACTGACATGCTCTATGGTGCTCCGTTTCTAAGCAAGGATGCGCTGCAGGTTAGGTATGTTGCGTACATTTCACCTTAAGACTTATAATTTATGATGGGTTTTTCCAGGTGTAACGTCATCATAAGTTGAGGAACATCTGGATTAGTTGGAGCACGTTTGTTCTTCCTGTAATTGTGCATTTATTTATTCACTTGTACTTTCAATGAACACCTAGAATGTAGCAGACACTGTCCTAGAGATAGAAAGATGAAGGAGATGAAAATGTGCTGGCTGTCAAAGAGCTAGCAGACAAGATTGGTTCTGGAAAATATGCTGTAAGGAAAATTCTGGTTCAGTTTTACTGTCTTGATGATAAAAGACAAAACTCTACCACTCAATACCCCTTTGTCCCTTCAGACATAATGTCTGGGACTACAGCAGCTGTCATTTGACAATAAGACAGCCAGAATGAAAAAGAAGCAAGGGGATTCATAGATAAGCTGGATCTCAGGTCATTGAGATTTAAGCTAAGGCAATTACACTTTCTCTGTAAACCATTACTTACTTTTGGATTGCTTTAAATTGAGTTTTCTGTTATAAGTTTCTGAAAATATATTTGGTAGAGAAATGTTTAGTGATTAACTCAGAGCACCATAGAGAATTTATGGTGTAACTGAAGTGAGGTAAGAGGTGTCTCAGTTCCTGAGCTCTTTCATCATGACCATCATCATCACCACCAGCAATGCAATCACCCCTAATGTTTAGTGAGCACTTACATGGATTATCTGATTTTCTATCTATGAGTTCATCAATTATTACCCAATTTGTTGTGTAATTGTTATCTAATGACCTAAATTATGTTCTAATTTTCATCTAGCAATCAATTATGGATCTATATAGTATCTAATAGTATAACTCTGAGCTAGGTGCTGTTTTGATTCTCAGAAAGAAATTGAATATAGGGAGGAGTTGCCCTACATTCCATGGCTAATAAATGGTGAATCAGGAATTGAACCTGGGTGGTCTGACCCCTGAGGCCTTGACTTTGACTCTGTACTCTTCTTCAACTCTATCACCTGTTGGGCAACACTAATTATAAGTGTTCACTTTGTATTCCAGAGTCTTTTGTCTGAATTGACAGCTTTGGTCACAGTGCCCTTGACTTTTAAGTACATCCCAGAGATAAGGCTTGACTTGTAAAATGAACAAAATTGAATTAGCCTGACATTTTATTTCCCTTCTCTGCCCATTGTCAGGAGTTACCATCAGTGGAAATATGAAATTTCCCAGAAGTTGACAGTAATTTAGCATCTTACTTGAAGGTAACCATTATTACTTTTAACACATGAACAGTTTCTTACAGAGTAGCTTACAGAGAGTTTCATTTTAATCTTTTCCTAGTGAAAGGATAGCATAATTTAGTTTTTCTAAGTCTTTCCCAGATTCTATCCACAATAAGACACTTGAATTTTTAATTTGCTATTCAAAATAAATAAATATATAAAAGTCCAATTTAATCTTCATCTCTGCCACTTGATTTGAATGCTACAAGATTAGTCATGGAGACAAAAAGAAATTGAAAGTTATTAATATTCATTTTTCCCATCATTAAATATCAACATGGTGAGGTACCTGGTAGGTAGGTCAGGCGAAGTGCTAATCTTCTATTTAGCTCTTGACTGATTATTATCCTGTCACAGGAAAACTGTGCATGAATATGAATTTACACAGCATTACACAGGACTAGTGCACAAGCAAATATTTTAATAAATAATTAAATGCTGATAACCAGCATCTTTATCATCACCATCCCAGAGTTCTTTACTAATTGCCAAGGGATGCTCTAAACATACAATACAGATTCACTCTTTTTAAAAGGGCAAAGTAGGGGCTGGAGAAATGGTTTAGCCCTTAAGAGAAATGTCTGTTCTTGCAGAGGATCAGAGTTCAATTCCCAGCACACACATGGCGGCTAACAACCACCCCTAACACCAGTTCAATGGGCTCCAATGCTCTCTTCTGACCTCAGTGGGCACTATGCAACATGGGTGCACTTATATAAATGCAGGCAGTACATTCAAACATATAAAAAGTTAATAAAATATTTTTAAATAAAAAGAGCAAATAAAAATCACATCAAATTAACCAATTTTGAAAGATTTATTTTATTTTTATTCATGAGTGTGTGTGTCTGCGGGTGGGACGGGATATGTGCAAGTGAGGGCAGTGCCCATGGAGACCAGATGAGGGAGTCAAATACCCTGTAACTGGAGTTACAGGCAGTGTGTGCCACCCAAAGTATGTGTTAGAAACTGAATTCAGTCCTCTACATGTGCAGTATATGTTCTTAACCACTGAGCCATCCTTCCGGCCCCATCTGAACCATTTTTAAGTGTCCACTTCAGTGGCATTTAGTATACTCACATCGTGATGAAAACATTTTTATCTTTGACCTCTAGAAGATTTTCATCCTGCAAAACAGAAGCTATGTACCTAGTAGACAGCAGTCTGGTTCCCCTCACCTCCTCCCAACCTTTGGCAGCCAGCACTCTACTGTCTTTCTTTATATATCCAACTCTTCTAGATGCTTCATATAAAAGTGAGAATGCAGTATTTGTCATTTGGTAATAACCTTCCTTCATTTAGCATCATATCCCTACTGAATCATGTGATAAAATTCCTTCTTTTTAAATAGTGAATAATATTCCAGTGCTTACATATACATGTTGCTTAGCTATTCATTTGTCGGTGAACACTTGAATTGCTTATATTGATTGCTCTCCTGAATGATGCTGCAATAAATATAGATAAAAGATATCTCTAGTCCTCAAATTTAGATAGATAGAATAGAACTGATAAATTATATATATATATTACTTCTATGTGTATAAAGAAGATGGTTCTGGTTCTTTTTGGACTGAAGAGAGAGAGAGAGAGAGAGAGAGAGAGAGAGAGAGAGAGAGAGATGGGTAGGCTCATGAGCCAGCATGGAAAAGCTATAGTGAGATCTTGGTATCTTCCTCTGTCACTTTTCACCTTATTGCCTCGAGACAGGGTCTCTCGCTGAGCTGGAAGATTACCCTTTTGGCAAAACTGGCTGGCCAGCAAGTTCTGGGGATCTACCTGGCTTTGACACCCAATGTGGGGGTTACTGACACACACATCCATGCCTGGCTTTTTATATGGGTTCAGAAGAGTGAAACTTGGGTCCTCATGCTTGCAAAGCAAGTATTTTTATCCACTGAGCCATCTTCCTATCCACGTGTCACTTTTTTGAGGAACCATCATAGGGTTTTCCATAGAGCCTGCACCATTTTACATCCCTAACAATTCACCAGAGTTCCATTTTCTGAACATTCTTGCCAACACTTGTCACTTTCTGTTTTGTTTATTTGTTTGTTTTCTTGCTTGCCGTACTAATAGGTGTGAGAAATGAGGGAATAATTTTAACTGAATTTTTTAAATGAAGAAACTGAGGCACAGAAAGGTAAGGTGTCCAAGTTAATATGGTCACTAACAAAACATGCATTTATAGCCTGTACTCCTTTCGATTGATCTTTTAATAATGAGAGTAGATATGCTTTAATGAACATGTATTATGTTCCAGGCACTGCACTAAGCATTCTACATGAACTATTTCCTTTAATGCTTGAAAGTCACCTGTAAGACATGTCTCAGGCTTTCTAATGAGGATGGCAGAAATAAATTGTGTACATTGGCCATGGTCACTTAACTCATAAATAAGAGAGCTAGAATTCAAATCCAGTTCCCTAAATGCAAGGTGTGAGTAATTAACCTCTATCATACATTTAATTTCAGGCAAACAAGCATCTCATTAAATTCTTTATCTTTCTGTGTATCCTTAGCAAAGATACTCCCTTAGTCTAGCAAATCAAAGTCCTTCCCATAGGTTTCATGGTGATCTGACGCTGCCACCCACCCAGGGAGGCTTTCTGCCAGTGCTTGAATGTGATTTCTTGAGGCTTTTCAATGAGCTCAGTCACTTGAAACGTGTACACCTCCTGGAACATTCCTCCCCAGGTAGAGTATGTTGGCAGGATTCTACATTGCACTCTGGTGTGACCTAAAAACTGATGTCTTAGTGCCTTTTTTACCTCTGCTAAATCTTCCCAACAAGGAACAAGTCAGCTTTGTCAAACGTGAGGCAAATAAATGGAAAATATCATTTAAAATAATGGCAAATAATGATTGGGGATGAAGCTCAGGACCAGGACACTAGCTTCCCTATGCAAAAGGCTCTACCTTCAGCATAGGGGGGAAAAAGACTACTTAGAACAATGGTACTTATGCACCAGTGAGTGATGATAAGTGTTGACTGTGTAGTTCACCCAGACTACCTTCTGAATCCAAGCCAGTCACTTCATAGATGTTTTACTTTGAGCAAGCAAGTTTACCCCCCCACACAGAGCTTTAGTTTCTTTGCTTACAAAATGTAGATAAAAATTATATTCCTCACACCTCTGCAAAGTATGCATTAAAAATATCTGGATCATAAGGTTATAAAAGGATCAAGTGAGATCATATTCATCAAAATAATAGCATGGTATTTGGCACATAGTAAAGGCTCCATAAACGTTAGCTGGCCTAATAAATCGCATCAGCTCCATGGTAACATTCCAAGGATAGAAACTAATTCCTGCTGTCATGTTTAGCATACTTATACATAGTAGGTCAAGATCAAGAAATTTTTGGAAAGGTGATGCTCGTTATTTTGATGGGATAGCTAAGATGTGTTCAACCTTGTGACCCCCACATCCAGAAAATTTTATATTAAGGACCATGAAGGATGAAAGTCAGAAGGATGAGGCCAGGGGAAGCATGCAGGGAGACAGGCACACACAGGAATTCCAGAATTCATCCTCTGGGAGCCAGCCTTGAGGATGCCTTATACTTCAAGCCAGAAGAACTTGGCTAGAGTCTCTGTGTGAAGAGATAGGGTATTGAGCAATGCTCTGCATGTCTAAACAATTTCAGCATCTTGCCCACCAGAGGAGTTGTCCTGACACTTCTTACCAGTGATTATTCTGCTTTTCCACATCTACAGTTGGGAAATTTCTCCCCTATAGGACATCCTAGTCCAAATCATCCCCATTTGTGTCTTTGAATGCTGTCAGGCCTGGAAGCATATTGCTTGTAATTGGAATGCTGTAGCATTGTGCTAGAAAGGTGGCCTAACACTTATATCATCACCTACGTCATTGCTAGAATTTGAGCTCCCTCGTGGAATACAGTGATACAAAAAGACTCATGTGAAAAAGTCTTGGTCCTCAATGCAGTGTTCACTGGGAGAAACACTTTTAGAAAGTGATTGGATCATGTGGGTACTGACTTAATCACTGGACTAATTAAGTAGTGGATTCATAACTGGATGAACTGTTGGTAGCAGAAACCTTGGAAGGCAGGGTCTGCCTGGAGGAAGCGTATTTCTAGAATGCCTTTGAAAGATATGTCCCGTCCCGAGCCTTTTTGTGTCTCTACCTCTCTGCTTCCTGGCTGCCATGAGTTTGAGAACCACTCTTGTGCCACATCCTTTCAACATAATGTTTCAGCCTCATCTCAGGCCCACAGCAAGGAAACCAACAGGCTATGGACTAGCACCTCCATGAGCCCAGATCATTCCTTCCTCCCTTAATATGTTTTCTTAGGTATTTTGTAACAACAAGAATTTGTTAACACAAATTCTATGCCTTTATTTGTTCAAGGACTGAGCTGCCCAACAGAGTAACATCTGCACATATATGTGCCTACTGAGATGAATTAAAATTAAATAAAACATATCCAGGTGTTTAGTCTCAGCCATACAGCAAGTGTTTAGTAGCCACGTGTGTATGAGACAGACATTTCCACCATCATGGAATGCACAGAGGTATTCCAGAAAATGCATTTAAGCATCATGGGTCAAATCATTCACATGACAAATAGGGCCAGAGCTATTTGATGAGGCTGATAGAAAATGGGAAACTGTTATCTCTCTGCACAGTGTGATCATATTAGAATGTCATAAATTCCTTGTATTTCCCATGAAAATATGAAATCTGATTCCCTGCTCTTGATCATGGCCTGGACTTGGTGGCCAGCATCTTAAGATACAAGTCATGAAATACATCCAAAAAGGCAAGAGAGATTCAGCTTGGCTCCTGTGTTCCTATGTGGCTCTCTCTCTCTCTCTCTCTCTCTCTCTCTCTCTCTCTCTCTCTTCTCTTCCTCTCCATTCTTCCTCTCTTCTCTCCTCTCTCCCCTCTCCTTTTCTATTTTTCTCACCCCACTCACTCTGGAAATGCTTACCTTTGGAACCCAGTCATGAATAAGGCTAAACCACATGACAAGCACATACTAGGTGTTTTTCCCACAGTTCTTTATAAATGTCCAGCTGACAGCCAGTATCAAAATCTAGCCATGTGCAGTTTCACATGATTTGTATTCCAGCCTTGAGCTACCCCAGCTAAATTTCAGTAGACTATGAACTGTTCCTACTATATCCTGATTTCTTGAAGATTCATGAACCAAATAGCATTGTTTAAAGTGATTATATTTGAGATGATTCGTTATAAATAAATAACTGGTTCTGGTACACATTCTTCAAAAATGACACATGTTTTATAATGTAACTTTAGTGAAGTATCTTTAATGACTCTTTAATGAAGATCAGACTATGATGAGAAGATGTTAAAGGAAGCACAGGGGTTCTTCTCTTCAGCGCAGAATGAAACGCCAGTGGTCCTAACACAAAACAAATGGAAACTGTAAAAATGGTATGAAGATATTTTGAAACGAGTCACTTTCCCACCATCCATGCATTGCAGCCTAAGCTCTGGACTAAGCCTTTCTCTCAGCCTCACTTTCAATAGCTAAAAGCTGAAAAAGCTTTTTGTGCTTGATCCTCCAAAAGTCAGAATTTCTGAACTGAGTAGCAGCTCTACTGTTCTCCACAGAGCTCATAATCTGGTTAGAAAGTGACTTGCAATGATACCAAACTGCATAGAACTTAGGGGGCAGGTGTTGATTATAGTATACGTGACAGTTAAAACTAGATAAACAGAAGTTCTAAAGATGCTCTTATTCTTAATTTACCTCAAGTTGAAAAAATATTAATTGTTCATCTGCCCTAGTTACCTTCACATCACTGTGACCATAGTGTCTGACAGCATCGATTTGGAATAGAAAAGACTGATTTGGACTCCCAGTCTCAGGGGCTTTCAATCCCTTCTAGTGGGAAAAATATCCTGAATAACTCTGTTCATGGTAGTGGATTTTGTAACAGAGGTTGCTCATATCACATTGGACCAGGAAGGAGAGCACCCAGTCAGAACCACTTCAAAAACCTGACCTGCTTCTGCCAGCCAGACCCCACTTTCCAAAGGTTCCTCAGCTTCCCAGAATAGCACACCAGCTGGGAAACAAGTATTCTAAACTTAAACCTGTGGGGGACATTTCAGATTTAAATCAGAATACTGTATAAACAGTTGTCTGGATTTGCTTCAATTTTGATTAATTTTGGATTTCTACAAAAGCAGAACTTGAAGGAAAAGCTTAGGAAAAAATAGTTAATGGCGGTGGGGGAGTTAGGTCTATATATAAACACAATAAATTAGTGAGACCAGATACAAGCATGCATTGTTGAGTTGGTGACTGCTAGGATAGTTCAGTGGAACTGTTGGAACTCCCCAGAGGAATAAAGGAGGAAACATTTGTCTATTGGCTCCTGTTCCTTGTGATCAGTCATGGCCCTGCAGATTGTACTTTCATGAGTGTCTAATGTGTTCTCAAGAGCATTTCATATCATGGTATGAGAAACCTTAGATCAAAAAACAAGAAACAAACAAAAATAAATTAATTAATTAAATAAACAAGTAAATAAATAACAAGAAACAGCTAAAAATCAGAGGTAAAACAGTCTCTTATCACATCTCTCTCCTTACCAACCCTTCTAGATAGCTGTAGTGATTAATTTTAGGTGTCAACTTATGAGGATTAAAGGATACCCAGATAGGCATTATTTCTGTTGTGAGGGTCTTTCTAGGAGAGTTCAGCATTTGAATCAATGGACTAAGGACAGAAGAGCCTCTCTCATTGTGAAAGCACAATCCAACCAACTGAAGGACCTTGTATTAGCTACTATCCTGATTGCTGTGACAAAATATATGAATAAGCAACTTAAGGAAGTATTTATTTGGCCTCCTGGTTGGAAGGTTCAGTCTACCATGAGAGAGAAGACACAGCAGCAGGAGGATGGAGCACCTGGTCACATTACATCCACAATCAGGAAACCGAGTAATGTTCTTGTTTAGCTCACTTTCTCTTTATTCCATCTGGACCCCCAACCCATGGAACGGTGCCACCCACAATTAAGGCAGGTCTTCCCACTGAAGTTAACCTAATTTAGAAACTCCTTCACAGACTAGTCCATAAGTTTCTCTCCTAGAAGTTTCAAGGCCTGTCAAGCTGATATTAACCATCACAGATGCATGTGGAAAATGAATTCACTCTCTCTTCCAGAGCCAGGACACTTTTCTCCTTGAAAACCAGGTTCTCTGACCTTTTATATCAAATCCTTGCACCCCAAGCTCTCAGGTCTTTAGACTTAGACTGAGAGTTACACCATCAGTCTCTGGTTCTAAGGCTTTTAGGTTTGAACTCCACTGACTTCCTTGGTGTTCCAGCTTGCAAAAGACTTACCATGCAACTTCTCAGCCTCCATAATTGCTTGAGCAAATCATTCTGACAGAGTCCTCCTCTCATCTCTCCCACCTGTTACTCGGTCAGCCTGGAGAACCCTGACTAGTATGTTTTACCCTGGACTCGCAGTTCAGCTGAAAGACTTGCCTGGTAGAATAACGGAAGTATTCACCTTCAGAGCATCTGACATTTAGTTTCCTTGCCACTGTGGGAATATGCCAACAGACCTGGAGGGATGAAGTGACACTGCAATGGATGTTCTGGATTCCAAGCTTTGTTCTGAGTGCCCTCACCATACAACAGTTGAGTGTATCAGTGGCATAGATACAGTATTAATCCTTTCCTTTGCCCATCATCATGAGAAATTGCAAGTAACCCCAACATTACTAGATCCTGTCAGATAACTACCATTTTGTCTCAGTTACTCTGCAGTGAAGTATATGAAACCAGTGCACGCAAGGATATAATTTGCAAGATGGAATCAGTCTCATTCTCCATGCTACCCCACCTGTGGAGGTTTAGAATAATTTACCTATGAACACCCATCTGTGTGGGACTGAATAGCTGAAAGAATTTCTTTGTTGCTGTAGATCATAGTAACCATAACAGTTTTAATTGGGGTATTTCCTTGGAATGACTTTGGTTGTGGTGAAGGGGCACACACAGCACCTCTTGGCACCATCCAAGTGTACTATCCAAAGAGGAAAGTAGACTGGTGCATTTCAGGACAGCTTTCCATGCTGAAGTTTGCAAGAGGACGTCGTGGATTTTTGTGCTATGTGTTGCATCAGTCATGTCTGTTTCCTATTCTAGCTGACAGTTCCGTCGACTGGATGCAAGCAGGTGGCACTGATCTCATGTCTACCCCACACTGCACATTACACCTCTGGCACTTCTAGAGTCTACTGAACCCAGAGCAAGCTCAGATCCTATGAATGAAGGGGTATGTATCCCCAGGGGTAGCCTTCACGCAAAGGAAGCTGAGGTGAATAAATGTCCCAGTCCCCACCTTCAGTATAAACAATTCTAGAAGCATTCCACACTTGTCTCAAATGGATCACTGCTTAATTCAGATAATTTAAAGGGGCCTTCATAAATATAAAATAATAATAATAAAATTTTGATTTTAATTAAAATTATAATTTTTAAAAATATTTTATTTATTATTTTTATTTTATGTGTATGAGTGTATTGCCTACATGTATGTGAGTGCACCCGTGTCGTGCAATGCCATGGGGATCAAAAGAGGGCTTTGGATTCCCCTGGAACTGGAGTTAAGGACAACTCATAGCCACCATGTGGGTGCTGGGAATTGAACCCAAGTCCTCTGTAAGAGCAGTCGGTGCTCTTAACCACTGAGCCATCTCTCCAGCCACAAATTATATTTTTTAAAGGGATTACTGTCCTAAACATGGATAACCAAACAACAACATGCCAAACACACAAGATAAAAGTTGACAGAAGTTCACAGAAGATGAATCAATGCTATAGCTAGAGATTCCAAAACTCCTTTTTTAATAATCAATAGGTCAAGCATAGAAAAATTTGAGAATTGTAGTTGATATGATAAATGCTGTCAATCAACTTGGTCTAATTGATAGTTACAGAATACTCCACCCAATAGCAGCTCTTCCTAAGAGCTCTTCCTAATACACACTCTTGTTAAGCTCATATGGAACCACCTTTAAGAGAGAGCTCATTCTGACATAAAACACCACGCCTTGACAAAATTAAAAGAAAACTAGTCATGTAAGGAATTAAACTAGAGCTCTACAGCAAAATGACAGTTGGGAGGGCTGGAGAGATGATTCAATGTTTTGTTATTTTTTAGTATTTAATTTATTTTTAGTTTATGTGTGTGTTATACCTGCATGTATGTAAGTGCATCACCCATGGAGGTCAGAAGAGGGCACTGGATCCCCTAGAACTGGAGTTGTGGATGGTTATTAGTCGCCATGTCATATGGGACTGGGAATCAAACCTGGGTCCTTTTGTAAAACCATAGCTGAAAAATCCCTGAATATTTAGAAATTAACAATACACTTCTTAATAACATATGGTCAAAGAAAAAGTCTTATAATACATTAAAAAATATTTTGAGCCAAATGATGAGAAAACTATATCTTGAGGCTTGGGAGACTATGAAGTGAGAGGAGCACTTGCCACATAAACATGAGGATCGATGTTCAGATCTCCAGCACCTGTGCAAACACTGGACAGCCATGGCAGCCAACCTGGAATGCCAGCACTTGGGAGGTGGAGTCAGGGCCTCTCCAGGCAAGCTGGTTAGCTAGTCTAGCTGAATTGGTGAGCTCTGAGTAGACGTGAGAGACACTGCCTCAATATATAAGGTAGAGAGCACTTGAGGAAAACATCCATTGTCAAACTCAGGCCCGTACGTGCACACACACACCACACACACACACACACACACACACACACACACACACATACACACACATCATCCACATACACACATAAACAAACACAAGAACACACACTACATGCACATACGTAGGTAAACAAAACACAACTTTTCAAAATTTACACAATGCTATGAAAGTAATGCAAACATGGAAAATTGTACATCAAATGGTAGTATTAGAAAAGTCAAAGAAGCTAAGTCAAATATCAGTACTTTTAAGCTTCCATTTTAGGAAAATAGAGAAAGGAAAGCAATCTACTCCTAAATGAAGGAGCAGGAATTAAAAAGAAATAAAAATTACTGAGGCTGAAAACAGAAAAACAACAACAACAGAGAAATGTAATAACGCCAAAATCTGGATTTTTGGAAAGATCAGTCGGATTGACAATCATCTAGGCAGGCTGACCAAGAGAGACAAAAAATACACAAATTACTGACATCAGAAATGAAGGGCCCATGACTTCGACCTCCAGGAACAAGAAGTGTGCAGTCAGAGAATTGCCACGGCTACGTTTGTTTGCGTAATCATGAGGACACCATCTGAGGATTTACGTGAATGTATTCATTCCTTGAAAGCACAGACTACTCAAGTTCACATGATGCACAGCAGCTTATCTGAATAGGCCTTTGTTTATGACAGCAATTTGATTCATAATTAATGACCTTCCAAAAGGAAAAAAAAAAAAAAAAACAAGCCTAGCTAGTTTTCTTTTTACAATCTATTAAACATGAAAGGGAGAAATAATATAAATTCTACAGAATCTCTTCAGAAAATTAAAGTGGAATACTCTCTAACTTATGTTATGAAGCAGGTATTTTACACATACAGAGACAATTTATTCTAATTTGTGTTCCCTAAGTGCTCTTGGGTATGGGTCATCCATCCCCTGGAGCCTGATCAACCTACCCAGCGTCACACCCTCAAAAAAAACATGACTTTCCCTCTCCCAGCAGCTATTATTTGTCAATAGTGCATCAGCTAGGGTTGGGGCTTCATGTGCACCTCCCCCAACTGTGTGTGTGCTGTGATTTTGTCTGGCTTGGATTCTACATACCTCATATAGATATTCCGTCCACAAAGATACCAAGTATAATTCTCCACTTAAGGGCAGATTGCACATAGGGAGTTCCTTCAAAACAGTACAGAATGGAAAGAGAAAGTCTGAGAAACTTGGCAAGCACACCTCAGCCATGTGATCAAGGCCAGCATGAAGCCCTTCACTGGCACTAGAAGCCCTTCAGACAATGCCAAACGTGGCACCTTGCCTCTTTCCCTTCCCAAACCTATAACTTGAGTCTAATCTCAAGGAAAACAACAGATAAAGCTATGCTGATGAACAATCTGCAAAATACCTAACCAGGACTCCTTAAAAGCAGAGACAGATGAAGAAAATGAAGACAGTGGCATAGCAAAGAAGAGCCTAAGGGACCGGGAGGACTGCATGCACTCTAGTGTGTTAGATGGGGCCTTGGGGCACGAAAGAGCCTTACAGGAAAGAACATTCAGGACCTCTGAATAAAGTATGCAAAGTATGAACTATAGTAACATAATACTACATTGGTTTCTTTTTTAAGTTTTTTAAATTTTTTAATTTTTATTTTGCATGTAGGTGTTTTGCCTGTGTCTATGTACATGCACCCATGTCATGCAATGTCTACCAAGGCCAAAAGAGAGAGTTAGTTCTCCTGGGAGTTATGGATGGTTGTTAGCTGCTGTGTGGGTGCGGGAACCAAACCAGGGTCCTCTGCTAGAGCAATCAGTGTTCTTAACCACTGAGCCATCTCTCCAGCCCCTGGTTTCTTAATTTTATCTAATGTACCATACAACCGGAAGACATTAATAAAAGAAAACAGTGTGATCTTTCTAAGAGTACTTTGTACTGTGCCTATTTTCTTAAATCTATAACTTTAAAGGTATTTTTAGATAAACATGAATTCAGTTCTTAATAAAGTTGAGGTTGACAAAGTGAGTAAATAGTAACATGAAGCAGCTGGAGTAGAGCAAAAAGCTGAGAGGTGAGCTCAAGACTCTGCCCTGTTTGGAAGTTTTCCACAAATTCAATAATGACTCAAATTCTTGAAATCTCTTTTCCTTGCTTATTATAATAATAGTCACTAACCCCAGTGCCAAAAACATCATAAGCATTCATACCTAAATACTGAATGAATGAATGAATGAATGAATGAATGAATGAATGATAGAGGTAAGGAAGGAAGTGCTCTCAGCCCGTCAGTCACTGTGCTCAGGCTCTCCACTCATTGCTAATTGGTACTACACCCCATGATACATGATGTATGAACTGCTGGGTTTTTTGTGTGTAGGAGTGAATGTGTGTCTGTGTGTGTGTGTATATGTGTGTGTGTAATACGGTGTGTGCCAATGTATGTGAGTCCATAATCATGTATATGTGGAGGCCAAAGGGCAACCTCGGGTGTCATTTCTCAGGTGCCATCCCCTTTGAGTTTGGTTTTGGTTTTGGTTTGGTTTTAGGGGGTCTGGTTGTTTTCTTTCTTTCTTTGTTTTTTATGCAGGTTCTCTTGTTAAGCTGGGCCTCAATAACTGGGCTACCCAGCCAGTGAGCCTAAGGGATACATCTGTCTCTAATCTGTCTCTACCTCCCCAGTAATAAGATTCTAAGCAGGTGCTACCATGCCCTGATTTTTTAATGTGGGTTTTGAGATATGAAATTCAGGTCTTCATGCTTACAATGCAAGCACCTTGTGGACTGAGCTGTCTCCCCAGCCCTCTAGACTGCTGTGGTTAAGAGAAATATTTTTTTTTCCTATATGCAACCAAAAAGCAACACAAACAAGATTCAAACCAAGCTGCCTTAGCCCAGACCCCATGTCCCCATGGTACTGAACCTTCTAAGGCAGCAACACTGTGACAGGAATTTGCACCTTCTCAAGTATCTCATGCCTTGCCGCTCCTGTGTCCTCACAGGCTGCCAATGAATTGCTTTTGGAGTCCTTATGAGGAGCCAATTAGAGGCTCTATACAGCAGAATCCCCCTCTATGAAGACTCCCTGCACAAGTCTGTTTCTCTTTGCCCCCACTCCAAGCCATTTATCTCTATTCCAACTTGGCTTGGGTGAAAGCACCTAATCTATAATTTGTCTTGCTCTGGATTCTGCAGAGGAGACAAAGAGACAGAGATAAATACCTGACCTCCAGTTCATTTTTCTAATAACAGTATCCTGTCTTGACACAAGCAGGCCTGGGACTACTCACCAGGTTCAAGGAAAAAGAGTAATAAGGTGGGAGGATGAGGGGTGGGGGAGTAAGAGGCAGCAGAACAGAGATCCTTCCCTGTGAACCCCAGGACAATAAAAAGCAGTTGACCCCGACAGCATCATAAAAGTACCACCCAAGTAAGTGGAGGTTGTCGGAGGTTTTTGTTGTTGTTTTACCCCTAAGTTCAGACCTAATTGTAAGATAATGTCTTTAAAGGAAGATTAAAAACTCAAGGAGAAAGTCAGACTGTGGAGGAGAAAGCTTTTATTCAAATTAAACATCTTTGATGTTAAGAAAAAAGTATATAGGGCAGATGTCAATTGCTATTTTATAGCAATCACCTAATTGGCTAAATTCTTTAAGCAGAGAGAGATATTTTTGAGCATGAACAAAAGCAAGTTATTTTGAGCAAATATTCCCAACCAGCCATGTCTTGTGTTGAGAAATAAGCTTGACATTTTGGTAGAAAATTAAACCTTCTGTATACTGCTTCAGATAAAGGAATCCATAGAGCCCTGCACATTTTGTGGGTTCCATCTAAATTTTTGTAACAGTTTTCCAGTTTTTAGAGTGACTGAGAACACCACACTTTTTCCCCTGAGTAATAAAACTGGGAAGAGCTTTGTAAGCCATAATGTTCTATAAATGGCTCTGCATCTATGGCTGCACTATAAACTATATTAGGTGATCCAAAAGCTTGCTTGTTTTTTTGGAGTCTATAAATTAGACAGTCAAGTCCTGTAAACAGCAAGCGAACAGTCACAGAATCACTCTAGGACAAGATGCACACACAGACTTTGCTGAATATTTTGGGTCTGCTTGCTTGCAGGCATTTTCAAATAAATCATCAGTAGAATGAAGTCCAGGCCCCCTTCTTTAAAAGGCACCCAGCAGGCAAATGGACTCTCCTGTCACATTCCAACCAGCTAACAAGGATGACTAAGGAGGCCCATATGGCGAAGCAGGTTTATCATGTGACAAAGGCATCTTCCTCGCGATATAGCTGAGTTTCCATCAGAGCCTTCTGTATGCAGGACATGATGCAGCCTTGCAGAAATTGCTGAACAGTCATGAAAATAAGTGTGATTCCCTCTGTCATTTCTTATTGAAAACTAACGAGATCCAGGCATGATGCTAGGCATAAGACTGGATTATTCGTGCTCATCTCATAATCTCATGAGGCCTATCAAATGGGAAACTGAGGCTCAGAATTTAAATCTAAAATTTCCTGGTCCTAAGTAAAATAGTTAAGTCTCTTGCCTCACAAAGCCAAGTCATCACCTAATCTATAATCTGTTATTTCTAGACAAAACATAGCCCATCAAATCTAAGCAGGTAACAAGATGCCCAGGGTCAGCCTATATGCACCTTGTCATGTACTGTAAATTCACTTCAGTCAAAACAAGAGGGATAATGTAATAACAATGAGGAGCAGGAGATAGTCATCAGCTTAACTGAGCAAATCCAGTGTGCCAGGCACGGGGGCTAGGCACAGCGTAAGGGAGGGAGTTGGATGGTTCCTTATCAAGCTGATTGGTCTAGACTCCTTTAGTGCTTTTTTTCCCTCATTTTTTACATTAGCTTACAAGATGGTAAGTTTCATTAGGATATTTTCATACAAACTTTGAGTTGATCTTTACCTCAACTCCCTTTCCCCTCCCCCACCCCTTCTCCCTCCTCACTCCCTTTCCCCGTCCCCCACCCTCTCCCTCCCCACTACCTTTCCCTGTCCCCCACCCCCTTCTCCCTCCTCACTCCCTCCTCCCCCTTCCCCCTTTGTCTCTTCCTCCCCTTAGCAGTAGCCTTTCCACTTTCATGTCACTATATTCTACTACCCTCTGGTTTTATTATTTAATTCCTCTGTCCCTTCTTTAAGACTTCTTTTTCAGAGGCCAGGGAGATAACTCAGTGGGTAAAGTGCTTGCTGCATAAGCATGAGAACCCAAGTTCAGATCTGTAGCACCAAGTTGAAAAGCCAAGTATGGCAGCCTGCATCTCTAACCCCTTATCCTTGTTTGAGAGACAGAGACAAGAGGATCCCTGTGAATTTCTGGCAAGCCAGTCTAGCCAAATCAGGCAAGCTCCCGGTTCAGTAAGAGACCATGTCTCAAAAAAATGAGGAGGCCTCCACACACAGGCACACAGATCTATACACACAGGTGTGGTGATGTGCACTTGTAATCCCAGTGCTGAGGAGATGGAGACAGGGAGACCCTGTGGTTCACTAGGCACCCAACCTAGCTTTAGTTACTTCCAGGCAATGAGAACTTGTCCCCAAAAAAGCAAGGTGGGCAATACATGTGGAACAACACCCAAGGTCGCCTTCTTGCCTCCACATGCATGCACATCCTACACATACATGTACCCATACATACAAACACACACACACACACACACACACACACATACACACAAGACTTGTTTTTCTCCTCTCATGGGCTCCTGTCTAGTTTCATGCAGAAAATATAAAGAAGTGCACAAAGTAAGCCTAATTTTGGATAAGGAATCTGATAGAGTACTAATGACTTCCAGGACACATACTAGGAAGGGTCAGAACTGTGTCTTAAAGCCACATCAGGATACCCTGAAACCCACTCCCTTGTTGCTACAGCAGGCTGTCAACACCACAGTTACAAATATAAGATGCTTAAGGATAATTCCATATATACTAAAATCAAAATCATTCCGTAACCTTGGAACAAGCCATGTGTGGTGCTATAGGACTCAGGAGTCCCGGTGGTTTGGACAAAGCTTTGCCATGCTGACTAGCCTTTGTCACTCCTCTGAAACCATAAATAGAACTTTCTAGTCCAAGTGTGGGTCGTTTAGTCTCTTCACTAAAAGCCCATTATCTGGCTGTCATCACTGTAGGTTTAAACACTGATGCAAATCTCAGATCTCATGTTCCTAGTCTGTGAAAAAGTGCCCCCTTTTCTTGCCCTCTCGTCCTCCTCTGGGGAATGTCCATTGTTTTGCCGTCCCCTTCATCCCTTCCTCTACACTGGCGAATTAACTGCTTTTCTATCTCTGTAATAAAACACCATGACCAAAAGCAACTTAAGGAAGAAAGAGTTTCTTTCAGTTTATGGTTCCAGAGGGATGAGTCCACCATGGTGGGGAGGCATGATGGCTGGAGCAGGAAGCTGAGAGCTCACAACATAAATTGCAGACCCAAAACAGAGTGAATTGCAATTAGGGCAAGATTATGAACTCTCGAAATCTGTACCCTCTCCCCCACCCCCCACATTTCCTCCAGCAAAGCTATACTTCCTAAAGATGCCATGACCTCCTGAACAGCACCACTAACTGGAGACAAAGTGTCCAAATATTTGAGTCTATGGGAGACATTTCTCAGTCAAACCACCACAAGTGGTAACATGCGTGGAATAACTCTGGCCTACATCTTTAAACCACTCTCCAAGCCTAGAGGTATCCCTGATATCTTCATTTAGAGCTTGAATGCGGCCTCACAAGAAGTGAATCCCTTCATTTTTCTGCTATGGGAACCAGGAAACACCCCTTTTACTTAAGACATTTTGATTTGGGAATTTTTGCTTGTGAGCAACATAGCTTTGAGCTTTCCCAGGGCCCAATTCCAACCAAAAGTTTGAAACGATTCTTCATCCCTACTTCCCAATCTGTCTTCCAGTGTCTTGTTCAGCACTTCCAAGCAGTTGGCACAATATTGCACATTTTTCATAAGAGGCTATCATGTTTGTTGGAGTTGGCAGATTTTCTGAAACACTTCAGATACAGGCATAATGAGCCACATCGAGACCAAATCAAAATCACTGCTTTTCTTCTTCCTGTCATTGGTTATCAGATCCCTTGCACCTGTTGTACCCTTGAATTCTGTTATTGTCCAGGGGATTAAAAGCTGACACATGGAGTGTGTTCAACATTGATAGCTGTAGTTATTATGAGTACCATGTTGACATGTTGGAAAGATAAGACTAGTGGTCTATGTTTGCCTTTATTATGCAAAATAAAGACTAGCAGATAAAAAGCAGGTAAGATTTTCAAACAAATATAGCAATTACATTTTTGAGAAACTCCTCCAGATGATCATGAAATTGACAAAAATCATAGTAATGTTCACCAACCACAGAGTGCATGCGTGAGGGAAGGGACTGGACTCATAGACAACCAGCATGCTTGAGTTAATTACTGTTAAATATATCATGAAATATGAACCACCACCCTCATGCAAATGCCTTTGAAGTAAATAGTACAAGGATAAAAATCTTCATGGCACTTCAAACTCCTAAATCCAACTGCCTACCTACCTGACATCATTGAAACAAACATCTCACAAGAATTCTTGATGGCACGATCCACACTTGCCTCCCATCTTGGTGGAGAGAACCAAAATTAACCGATTTGTTCAAGACCAAACCTTAAAGCCACAGCTCTTTGGCACTTACCTTTACAACATCAAGTCCTTCCAGCATACCTTCAAAATTTATGGGCAACCTGACCATTCCTCACAAGCTTCCTTGGAGCTATTCCAATACAGAGCATCACCTTGCATGCAATTAAGAGCCTCCTAACTCTTCTCCCTCATCCTTCCTGTGTTCAGATATCTGTCCTCCATGCAAAAGGCAACATAATCTTTGTAAAATGCAAATCACATGATATCCCTCTAACTGCCAACTTTTCATTTGCTTTTCACTGATGTCCTTAACTTATTGTTCCTGACTCTATCTCCAAGCAGTTCCTTCACCCAGCATACATCCTCTATGCAGAGTCCTTATTCTACCTCGGGAAGTTCATTTCTGTCTCAGGGACTTTGTACTTATTCTTCTCTCTTCCTGGAAATAAACTCCTCAGTTACTCATATGGCTGTATCTATCTCTAGAACTCAGCTCATATGTCATCCTTCAGAGAGGAGTATGTGTCTGTACTCTTAACCCCCAGCATCCTCCACCTGATGCACACACATTTATTTTCTATTCCTACTCTGACTTCATTGATTATTTTTCAGGATCATAATATATTATTTATTTTGATCTATTTATCCTGCCCCCTCATCATAATGCAAGCTCTGTCAGATCAGAACAGTTGTTTTTATTCATCATTCATTGTGTCTGCTGTGCCTTTTATGGGTTTCTACAAAGCAGGGCTTACTAAACATCTGTTGAAATAATTAACAAACAAACAAGTACCAATCTCAGTTCCAGTGAACTCTGAGACACCCTTTTCACCTTTTTCTCCAAATGCCTTTGGGAAAAATGCATCAAGGATTCAACATCTCTCAAAGGATAGATATGTTCACTTTAGTTACAGAGGAAACCCATTAACACTCACATACTAAGCATTACTGTGGCAGGCACTACATCAGGCTGTGTTCCTGAAAGATCTAATGAGATCACAGAACAATACTATAAAGAAGGTCAGTACAATTATTTCATCCCAGTAATCAGAAAGCTAAGATCCAAGAAGCACCCTGTCTAAGGCCTAGGATGTGAAATGGACACAAATAAACCCAAGTGTTCTGATGAGCTCTTCCCTGCCTTCCTCTTCATTTCCTCTTAATCTCTATCACACTAAGCAGGTTTCTTGAGTTATAAGAAGCAAGCAGAAAAACAGACTAGTCCCCATTTTAGGCTCTTGATATGTTTTGCTTGCTTTTTCCATGAAGACGTGTCAAAAGAAAGTGGAAAATGTAGAATTCTAAAATGTGGTCACCTGAAGTCTTCCCTTTACCATACAACATGCAGAGAAACCACAGGGAATTATAAAAGTGCTGTTTACAGGTGATAATAAGATTATTAAAAGAAAGTGGTAATTTCAGTAATCTATACGTAGGAACTTGAAGTTATGGGACCATATGGATAGCCTTAGTGATGGCCATAATGTAATATGCCAGACTCAAGACAAATAGTACTCCTTCCCCCTGCATCCCAACTTGAAGTCTGACAGTAATGAAGGCATCTCCACTAAGATGTGAAGGGGAGGAGAAAGTCAAAAACTAGAACTGGTTATTGAGTTCAATATCCCCATCTCTGGTCTGTCTGTATTAGTGACACTATACTACCCCCAACTCAGGAACAGGTGCACTAGGACAAAAGGCTTCATTCTTCTGAACTTCCACTTGCCCAGCCACATAGTCAAGCCCCTGTAGCCACAGCTCATTCAGACTTTGGCTACACCCTACCCTGTCCCACAATGGGGAATGCTTAGAACAATGTTTTAAGGTTTGCTCTCATTATGACTCATATGTTACAGAATTTTCTTTTGTTCATCCTTTCTCGTCTTCTTTTCAGTTGACTCAGGATTTCAAATAAGAGTGGGTTGACTGTGCACATGGTACAGTACTGAACACCATTCCTGACTACCTCAGTGGGACTCTATATCTCTGGGTCAGGCATTTTGTTGCATTTTAAGCTACAGTCTCATTTCATTTAAATATGGAAGATGAGACCAGTTTGATTTGTTTCATGCAGTTGTTCAGGGTAGGGTACAGTGGAATAAAACAAATAAGCATTCCTTGTGAATTGTGAGGTATATTTAAGAGTACATGCAAGTAGTTGCATTGGAGTGGAATGAAAGGCTTGACTAGATACCTTTACATAAGCAGAACACCACTGGTATAAGTGGATTGATTCCATAGAATAGAGGTCCTGAGACTCCCCTCATCCTACTACATGAGAAAGCTTATCCAGACTTTGAACCAACCTAAAGAACTGATATTTATATACCACCGACCTTAAAAAAATGTATACTAGATAAGATTAAATAGTGTGGGCCTGCTTCAGTGGTTGCTCTTTAACCAGATGTTTAAAAGGCATATTCTGGAACTCTAAAAGAGATCTTAGAGCAGGTAAGTCCACACCCCTATAAAATTAGTCTAAAATGCTAATCAAGAAGATGTCTCTTTCAATGAATTTTTCAACAGTAAAACAAATGTTTTCAGAATGCATTTGATGAAATGGATATACTAATCAGAAGAAAAGTGAAATAGCCAAGCAAATCAGACATTCCATCTTAACCCAAGCAAAACTTGCCCAGAAGCAACGATAAAGTCCTGCCAGCAAACCTGATGTTATCACTAGGGAAATAAAAATGTCTTGAGCCCATGTTTTGACTCTCCCCATGAAAGAAAGAGCAGTGTGCCATGCCCAGGAAATGATTCAATGCAAGGCTTTGGCCATCTGTGTGAGTTTTGAAAATCAAAATACTCTAAAATTACATGAAGACAGTCACATTTTTAGCTGCCTTGACTTGAATATTTTCAATTACTGAATTACAGACAATTTCAGCTGCTTAGAGCTCTCTGCTCAATAAAGGCAATTCACAGTTACATTATTTTTTTTAATTGATCTTCATTCATTAGTGCCAAATGAGAGAAATAATTGGGCTCTAATTACCCTGGCATCTGAGTAAGTAGTAGTATAATTTTCCATTTGGCTCTGAAATAGTCTCAATAATTAAGTCATGTCTTTCCTGCTATCTAATATAAGAACCCCTAAAAGTTAAAGAGTGGGGAAAAAGCATACAAAAAGTTAATCACAGCCCTTACTGATATGAAACTTCCTCCATATCTACAGTCTCATTTTTTCTTTTAATAAGGCCAAGTTCAAGGGAGTTTGGAAAAAAGAGCATACCACATATAATAATAATAAGACTCCTCAATTGCTGATTTGAGATGGAAATTTAATGCTACAAATGCCTAACGCTAGGATGGACAGAAAAAATAGATACCATCCCACAGCATGCCTGAGTGTTTTTGTTTTGATTAACATCAATTTGATTGCAATCCAATCTCTTCAGAAACCTGGATGAAGATGTAACATGAATAATTATGATAGCTATTAACTTATATTTATATAACCCTGTATGGTTCTCAAAGCACTTTAATGTACATTATCTCATAGGAGACAGAAAGGAAGCATAACTTCATACTTAGGATGCCAGCCTTGGGGTCAGAAGGCCTGCTCTCTGAGTTGGAGTCAACACAGCCTAGCTAAGTACAAAGTAGTTCACCTCTCTGTGGTTATTTTGTTCATCTAGTAAATGAAAGTGGTGCTAGGATCTCCCTCATAGGGTGTCTGAGACTACCATAATAGTCAATATACATAACAATGTAAGGACATGGACATATACTCAGCTTACCACATATTATAGTGAATGGTTGGGTCTTTCAAAAAAACTACAAATTCAAAATCAAATAATGAGGCACAGAACAGGGCTTAGCAAATTCTAGCCCAGAAATGGAATTGGTCTTCTGCCTACTTTTGTATGGCTTATGAACTAAGAATGGTTTCACATTCTCTTACTCATTGGTAAAAAATAAAACATAGTAAGAGTAATTAGCAACATGTGAAAATTATAAAAAATTCCAATTTCTATGTTTATGAATAAGATGTTACTACATTGTTTTCCCCATCATGTGCGTGCTGTTCATAACTTCTCCTGTCCAGGTTGCAATGACAGAACAGAGTTAAGACAAAGTCTGCTTGTCCTGAGAAACTGAAAATATTTCTTATCTGACCCTTTTCAGAAAAAGCACGCTGACTTCCTGACACAAGTGCTGAAGTAAGATGCAAGAGCAGAATCACTAAAGTGGTGCAAGTAGGGGGGTAAACATCATAGTAGAAGTGTAACAGAACTAACAGAAATTCCAGGTCCAACCAATATAAAATCTAGATAACCTTGGATCACTTACCTAAACTTCTTAGTATTGAGCCTCCTCATCTCCAAATTACATAATCATTATTATTCTAATAATAACACTTCTGGTTCACAAGATGACTTAAAGAACTATACTAAATAACTAATACAAAATGCTGAATCTTCAATAATTCCAGCAACCCTTCATTGTGATAGTCTTAATTTTGCTAAGTACAAGTATATAGTTCAAGGTCAAGAGTGACAAAGGACCATAAAAGTCAAGTTCAGGAACTTGGGTTTGCGAACCCGAGAACCAGGTCACAGCTGAAAAGAGGCAGAAGTTGGTATAAGGAGGTAGAGGCAAGCTACAGGAAAACTGATAATCCTGACCATCAGAACCCTAGCTAGAGTCAGGACAGAGAGGCAAAATTCACTTGAATGTTCTCATAATGTGGCCTCCACCTCCCCCTGCAGCTATTTCCCTACTTAGGTGTGACTTGTGTGAGTGGTTTTGGCTGATTCTGTTATCCATGTTTGTCTCCAAGGGTGTTGTCCAGATGAGGAAGCTTCGGAGAGCAATGGGCTAAGTGGATGTGTTCTACTAGGGAACTGTTAGGCAGAAGGTGCCAACAAGACATTCACACATATTTAAGCAGTAGATGAATGGAAATGAAGACCTGAGACAGAGCTGGAGCCAAATCTACTGTGGAAGTAATGCTAAAGAACAGGAACAGACTGTGCTAAACCACATAAAAGCCATTCCCAGCATCTTGTGGCCTCCTACCATAAAATCTGGAACCAAATACTCACTTAGCTAGGTTAATCTCAGAGATCTCTGAACATAAAATCACCCTAACTAGCTTGCACATAAGAAGAGAAAAAATACTCTAAGGACCCAAACCCAGACTGTACTGGTGCTACCAACTGTTGTGGGAGGTTGATGGGACCTGATACACAGAATTCCTTCATTAACTTTTGACCAACTTGGAGATAAGGCCATAAAATTATCAAGTGAAAGAACAACAACCAACAGACATTTGTTCACACCTCCAACTTGTAAGCATAAGATAGCGTCAAACAGAAAGACAAAATTCAGTGTATATTTATTGGATTTGAATGAATAAATATCAGAAAAAAATGACATTTTTGTCATCCCAGGAAAGAAGTATTTTTAATGTAAAAAATAAGACTCAAATGATCAACTTTTAAGAACCAGTATCAAGTGATAAACATGAAAAAAACCCAGTCCCACTCTACCATACTTTCCTTCTATGTGGTGAGAGAGAAAGAGAGAGAGAGAGAGAGAGAGTACAAGAGTGTATGTATGTATGATAGTGTGTGTGTGAGAGAGAGAGTGTGTGTGTGTGTCATAGCTTTTAGCAATAGAAGTGATTATATCACTCTCATAAAGTTATAAACTTCACTAAAGTAGAAGTTTTTGTTTTGATCATTAACATAATGTAAATATTTTCATCTTGGCAAGTCCCAACTACTCAGTGTTGCTATTATAGGACAAAAGCAGTCATAGACCATAATTAATGGACATGACTATGTTTCAACAAGGCTATATCAGTAAAAAGAGGAGATGAGACATATCTAGTCTGTGGCTGACCCCTGAGAACCTTGATATAACATGCACTGAAAGATGATTAAATACTTACTGAACAATATTAACTTAGTATCAGCTCAGGAAGATCCATGCTGTGTCCTAGTAGAAAATACTGGAAATAAGGTCTTTCTTCCTTGTTTAGTACATATCCCAACTGATCTTCAGTTATCATTAATGAATCTCTAATGGCCAGTTAAGAAGAGGACAGACCCCCCCCACCCCAAAAAATCCTTGTAGAGTTAGAGATTATACTTCTAGATCTTGAGCTAAAACAGAGCTTGAACAAAATGTGAGAGAATTATATAAGTGATTTTATGAGAAAACAACTTGGACTTTGAGATCCAAATGTCAGGGTAAAGTCCCTTTCTGCTACTTCCTACTGTGTGATACTGAACTAATAACGTTCCAGTGGAACCATCTCTTGGTCTGTGTTCTAGTTTGTTTTCTGTTGCTGTGATGAACACCATGAACAAAAGCAGCTTGGGGAAGAAAAGGCATATGTCAGCTTTCAACTCCCAGATCACAATCCCTCATTGAGGGAAGTCAGGCCAAGAACTCCAAGTAGGAGCCTGGAGGCAGGAACTGAAGCAGAGACCATGGAGTACTGCTTCTTGCTGACTTGCTCCCCTGCTTCTGCTCAGCTCTCTTATACACCCCAGGCTCACCAGCCCAAAGATGGGGTGGGCCCTCCTCCACCATTTAGAAATCAAAATAATGCCCCACAGACATGCCCACAAGCCAATCTGATAGAATAAATTCCTTAATTGAGATTCCCTCTTCCCAGGTGTCTTTAGTTTGTGTCAAGTTTACCAAAACTAATCAGCACCATCTGTAAAGTACTAGTATGGAGGACTTCCTTGTGAAGGATTGTAAAGATTGGTCAGTATGTGTAGATGTTTGACTCTTCGAGATAAGCTCTCAAAGTATGCTCAGCAAAATGTATCCTTGTTAGTACTGTTGTTAGGGTTTTTATTCAGTTCTGAACTTTTTCAGAAAAATAGATTTGTTCTTCTCCCAAAGATCGGTGAAATGCCATTTGGCCTCAACTAACTTTCATGAAAAATTCAAGACCTCTTCTCAATGTACACATTTCCTTTGCCATCAATCCACAATACAGAACATGTGTGCAGTTACAAAGGAGGAAACAAAGCATGGTGGCATAAATTATTGATATGTTTGGAAGCATATGCAAAATGAGACATGGGGGAGGGAAATGAAGTGAGTAAAGAGACGAATTTGAAAGAAACTCGATTTATAAGCACAATTAAATCCCTGTGAAATGATCTGGGCCAAATAATGATAATTTAAGCAGGCTGACTATAAATTAGGGGAAATTAAGTCTACTAAACTTGGCAGGAGCAAGTGAGTATGATTGCTCTAAAGCCATGCACCTTGTGTTATTGTTAGAGAAAAAAAAGGCCTTATCTTTAGCATAAAACAGTTCTGATGTAATTTGGCATGTCTTATTGGAGAAAGGAAAAAATATATGCCTTTTGGGTTTTTGTTGGAGCAAGCCAAACTACAAGTCGTCAGAAAATAAGGCATCATTTGGTTAATCCCATACATGCAAGCATATAAACACACATGTTTTATTCTTGTAATTAACATGTTACATTGTTTCCCAGGAGCTTCTCTTGATAATAGAGTTTTCCTATTAACACCCATTCCTGTGAGGAGAGTACTATATACTCCTCAGAAGAGTTAAGTAACCGTCCCGTGTGCTCCCACTTCCCTTCCAATTGTGCATTTGACTTAGCCTTAACAGTAAATTCCAACTGGAGCCATAGACAAAGCATTTCCCTTTACACAGACTTTTCTTCCCAGTTGGTGATTCGGTGAATCACTCCAAAAATGGATGGATGCTCGAATAAGAACTGGATTACTTGCCTTGAGGAATTTGGAATTTTATTCATTTTAGCTTTGTTTCCTTTTTTCCCCTCAATTTCCTGTTAGGTTTAGAATCTCAGTGACAAAATGGCATGCTCAACATGAAATTGTGATAGAGAAGATTGCTCAGAGTGTGAGAAACTGGTAGAAAGGAAACCGGTCTCTTTCTCCCTGGAATTCTAGCTGCTCATATCTTATGCACAGGGAGACTATTAAGTCCTACACTGAGTTAAAATTTTTTCAAATACATTTTAAATTTACAGCATTTCTATATGCAGCAAGTCCTTGGCTATAGAATTTGTCCTTTACCTTGATGCTTTTTGATGAGTCTGTTTTGCTCACCAAAACAGGACCTCATACTCCCAGGCCTACCAGGGCCAGCAGAATGTAACTTAATAGAAGATAAATACATAAACTCTTAACTTCTTTAACGAAAGATACTGTTTTCCAACTTTCTTTAAAGAAAAGGTCAGATTGTGCTTTGTTTTCATAGTTCTGAGACATGAGTACAGAGAAATAGTTCTGCACACTGCACTAAAGATTTTCACAAGCTGAGTGACAAATAAGAGCTTGTGCTGGGGTGTGGGAAAGGCTATGTTGAGTGGCAGGCTCCTTGGAAAACCTAAGGGGGGGGCGTGGCCTTGCCCAAGGAAGTCAATAGCTAGCTGTTCAGGCTAAGAGAGGAAACTGGAAGGTTTAGGCATGGGATGGTGAGAGGTTCCCTAGTTACTAATGCAGCAGGAACCAAGAAATCAATCAGTATTAGCTGTCATTATGATTGTTGTTGTTATCATAGTCACTGGTTCAGAATAGGGCTGGATATGAGAATCCGCACTGAGTTAGGTCAGTGTCTGTGACTGATTTCCAATAAAGAAACAATTCACAAACTGTTTCCATTCATGCAGAAGTTCTTTGTCCTCTGATCTCTTGGCCTGATTTTCTCTCTTGAGACAACCCCTCACTCCTCCATCCCAAATGTCCAGAGGCTAAATCCTACATATGCATGTAAGGCTCAACTCAAGAACCCACTGGCATCCTTCTGACCCACCCCATTGTCAACTTAGAATCTGTATTCTCACAGCCCCTTATTATCCAGCCATGTACCAGACTAGGTTTGTGTCAGCTCCAGAAGAGCAATGTAAAGCTTCAAAATTGTCTAAGCAGAATGTTAAAAACACAACATTTTTTAAAAAATCAAATAATATAAATGTAGAATTCAATAAAGACTTTTAAAGCAAAGATGTTACTGTGCTACTGCTGTATTTTTGCCTTTGTGTTTTGGGAATTATTAAGAATAGTCCATCTAAGTAGCTGAAGTTTATATGAGGGCTATGCATCTCTCAGCTTTATGTTCCATGATTTCAGATTAGCAGCTTGAAACTAGTGCTAAGGGAAGAATCTGCATTATGGAAAGCAGCCATTGCTCCAAATCAGGGCTTCCTCCCACCACACAGCCAGAACCAAGTGTTATATACATGCTGAAACAATACTACTTCTTTGAATAATTAACCATTTGTATGTATATGTATGTTCATGTGCCCATGTAATGGCACACCTGTGTGCACATGCATGTGGAAGTCAGAGGTAAATGTTGAATGTCTTTCTTTAATCACTCTCCTCCTCATTTTTTTAATGCAAGGTCTTTCACTGAACCTGAAGCTTACTAATTTTGCTGGACTCTCAGGCCATCCAGCCCTAGGGATCCTCCTGTCTCCACATCCCCAGCACTGGGATAACAGGTACACATTGCCACACACAACTTTTGACCTGTGTGCTGGGGATCAAACACAGGTCTTCACACTTACATGGTAAGCACTTTACTAAATCAACTTCCTAGCTCTGAAATACCATTTCATAATAAAAATCTACACTTCTCTTAGAATACCATGTATTATAGATCATTGGTTACAAAGTCATAAAAGTCCTCCTAACCTTAATTTGTTTTGAGGTCAGATGTATATGTTATTCACATTTGTATTTTCCAAAGCCAAGGACATAGCACAGAATATATTCAGTTTTTGCTTATCAATAGAATTTACCAGAAGTCATAACAGCTCTACAGAAGTAGAAAGTTGGACTCAAGCATCACACTTAAATAAAATATGGGCATCCCTCAGTATCTGAGGGTGGTTGGTTCAGGGACCACTGCTGGGCTGCCAACATTTTAAGATGCTCAGGTCTCTTTTATGAATCAATAGAGTGCCTGTAACCTATACACGTGTCCCATATGCTTTAGATCTCTCCGTGGCTTATACTATCTGATATAATGCAAATGCTACATGTGTAGTTGTGCTTTGTCTTCTGTGGAATATGGAAAAGGAAAGGTCCTGCCCATGTCCACTTACAGATGAATTTAAACTGTGCTTTCCATCCATGATTGGTTAATTCTGCAGATGAAACCTTCACAAATACAGAGAACCACTGTATTACTATACATTAGGTGTGCAGGTACCAATCAGCAGCAGAAGAGCTAGCTGAACCCCCAATCAGAAGCTCTTGCCAAGGAAAGAGTCTATGCAGGAAAAGAAAAGGTTGAGAGAGAAGTGTTCAGTGGTGCTTCTGGATGGAAAATGGTAGGGGGGATTTATTCAAAAATATTAACATAGGCCAGGCCTGGTTGCCCACGTTGTAGTCCCAGCACTGGGGAGGCAGAGGCAGGTGGATCTCTGTGAGTTCAAGGCCAGCCTGGTCTACACAGTGAGTTCCAGGACACCTTGGGCTACAAGGAGACCCTGTCTCAAAAAGGCCAAATATATATATGCACATAAGGGACACTGATAATGTATAAATCTTTTTTTTCTTTTTCTCTATTGAGATAAAAACAGGATAGTGTGTATGTAGCTTAGTCACAGAGTACCTACTAAGTTTGATGTGATTCTGCTGATGACATGAGAGCAGGTGCTGTGTTGATTTTCTATGCTGATCCCCTGTATTCAGGCGTGGTCTGACTTTACACTAAGGGAAATGGCCCTACCTGGACCCTGCTGCACTCAGTCCTTCTTGGTGCCATGTGACCTCACTCCTACAGCTGATTGGCTCAAGCATGGATATCTGACCCAATAGGCTCACCAATAGTGCTGTGCTTAATGTGAAAGGACTGAGTGACCAGTCATGTCCCTGCTCTTGGGAGAACATGGAGTTCTGGAACCAGAAAACTGAGGGAAAGAGTGAAGGAGTTCCACAAAAGACCCTGCAAGTTAGAAGTGGCGCCTCCACAAGCAGAACCCACCTTATAAAACAGCAGAATGTTTGAGAGAAAATGTGAAGTAAAGAAAGATGGAAGTATGTGTCAGAGAGAGAGAGAGAGAGAGAGAGAGAGAGAGAGAGAGAGAGAGAGAGAGAGATTGTAGTCAGGTTGCATGAAGCTCCTTGGTTCTTTGTTTAGCAGCTATGTTACATAGTGTTAGACACAGAGAATGTAAATAATTTACACAAGGTCATATTTAGTAAGCAATTCGACTTTTCAATCCCAGATGGGTGGTTTTCCAAAATAGATATGTGATATATTTGTTTCCTCTCCCACTCTATGCCCAAGATAAACATGGCTGATTAAACCAGAGACAGTTGTTTTGAAATTTATGAAATTTGAATTTAGTTTCTAAACCTTTTTCATGCTGAGCTCTCTGAATTATTCTTTGTATCTCAGAGTTGATAATTGAGTCTATTACTTATATGTGCATTTTATCATGAAATCCACTCTTTTCTATATGATAGGGGTAATAAATATCCTTTCAAAAGTCAAAAAGAGGGTCTGGAGAGATGACTCATTGGTTAAGAGCACTAGCTGCTCTTGCAGAAGACCCAGGTTCAAATCTCAGTACCCTTATGGTGGCTAACAACCATCTGTAACTCCACTTCCAGGAGATCTGACCCCTCTTCTGTCTTCTGTGGGCATTACAGGACACAGCTGTACTTTCACACATGCCAGCATGACACTCACACACATAAAATAAAAATAATAAAATAAACAAAAATCAAGAAGAAATCAAAGAAATTACTCAGCTAAATCCAAATTGTATACATCAAAAAATTTAAAATGTTTTTACACTTTTTAATGTATTTTTATTGAATTTTTGTGGATTTCACATAATACATCTTAATCATGTTTAGTAAAAATGTTTTTTTAAAACAGGATATAGTCGGGCATGGTGGTGAACACCTTTAATCCCAGCACTTGGGAGGCATAGGCAGATGTATCTCTGTGAGTTCAAGGCCAGCCTGGTCTACATAGTGAGTTCCAGGACAGCTGGGGCTACAGGGAGACCCTGTCTCAAAAAGTAAAAAAAAAACAGGATCTAGTCTTTTAATTTTGGTCTACCATAACAGTATAGCTTCATATGTTGAAAACACAGAACTATGTTGTAGAAGACATGGTAAATAAATTAAATCAAAAGTCATTATGAAAAATGCACTAGAAAATCATCAGGAAAGAAAAATATGGAAAAAATTAAAGAATTCTAATTCATCCAGCAAATAGCTAATAGAATATAAGCTTTCCTGCCAAAACCAAGAGAAAATTATTCAAAATATATTAATTATGAATCTTTCAGCTTTAAATATTTTGAATATCATATACTACCTGATTGGTGCTCTGTGTATATTGTGTCTTAATGGACTTCTAAATATAAAGATAAATGTCAAACCAAACATAAATGTTCAAACTTACTATTTTTCAGCTAAATATGAAAACCTAGGTCCTCTTATGGTTGACCATATTCCAGGTAAATTAGGTCAAATAACCAAAGTTAACAAAAATTTTTTAAAATTTTTTCGTTACATCTTTATTTATTTTGTATACATGTGTATGTGTAAACTCATGTTCTGAGTCTCAAAGGCAAGCACCTTTACCCACTGAGCCATCTTGCTAGCCCAGTTAGTGCAATTTTAAAGCAAGAAATTAATGAAACCTACACTACTTTGCTCCATTGTAAGATTTATATTGAAAATATTTATGCCCAGTATATGAATATGTATGTGGTGTGCTTGTAAACATGCGTATCTGTATATGCATGGGCATATGGTCGTGGGCAGGTGTACATGCGTGTGCATGTGAAGGCCCAAGGTTGATGTCAGTCACTCTTCAATTTCAACATTGAAGCAGAGTCTCTTGACGAACTTAGAATTTGCCATTTTGGCTAGTTTGACTAGCCAGTTTGCTCCAGGGCTGTCCTTCCCTGTCTCAGCCTCCTACTCTGATGTTAACAGCTGGCTGCCATGAAAACCTTGGTCTATGTGAGTTCTGGAGACCCAAACTCTAATCCTCACACTTACACAGTAAGGACTTTATCCACTGATATCCTTCCCGGTTCTCTGCTCAGTTTTTTAAAAGCAAACTTTATGAAAGCATCATGGGTACAATTATTTTTAAGTAGTATATATAATGTACAAATCTAGGAATCATTGTCACTTTATGAAACCATTGATAATAATAGATGACAACAATAATCTTAATGGCCCTCATGTACTTTCCAGTTCATTAATTGAGGCATTAAAAGAGTTTTACAAAGATTTAACAACAAATCTGTGATTTTCTTGGAACAAAATGAATGTTTTCAAAGTATCTAATGATCAAAAACAAAAATATCACCGGATGCTTTAATTTATTTTCACTAACATCACACTCTATATGAGTGAACTAAACTCTGAAGTTGTAAATGTTTGTTTAATTAGACCAATTGAGTGGCTGAACCCTCCTACACCAATCAGCAATTAAGAAAATGCCCCACAGACATGGCCACAGGCCAGTCTGATCTGGGAAATTCTTCAGTTGAGGTTCCCTCTTCCTGGGTGACTCTAAGTTGGTATCAAGTTGACAGCTGAAGCTAACCATGAGATCAAGTTTTATGAAAATCAGAATCTATACTGCAACTTTTACTTTTCAGTGATGGATTCTGTCACACTTCAACCAGAACATCTGGAATGCTAATTTTATGAGAGGACCAGTGACTCCTGTATTCTGGAGTAACAATATAAAAATACTCTCTAGAGGTTTAATAAAACTAAGGTCTCTGTGCAAACTCTGATAGAACAGCTAAGAGGAAGTAAACTTACTTCAGCTCACAGTTTCAGAGGTTTCAGCCCATAATTTGCTGGCCCTGTTGCAGTAGATCTGTGACAAGGCAGGATATCATGGATATGGCAGAACAAAGCTGCTCACTTCATGGTGGCCAGGAAGCATAGCAAGGTACAAGGGTCTAAGACGAAGTATATATTTCCAGGACATTCAGTAAGTCACTTCTCCAGTAAGACCTTACATTCTACAGTTCCAGTACTTCTTATGAACCTATTCAGATTTTGAAGCCATGCATGAATCCATCTATTGATCAATGCATAACCTATCGGCTCCAATAAACTCCTCTAAAACTCCATCTCTGAACAATACTTGCACTGGGGACCAAGGTTTCAATAGAGTAGCCTTGGTGGTGGGCAGGGTGCACTTTATATCCAAATTGTAACAAAGGGCACATAGGAATGCCTTGAAAGTCTTTCTGTGTTATTTTTCCTTTAATTATAGAAAAATATACATAACATAAAAGCCGTTTTAAGTATATGGCTGTGTGGCATAAGCATGTTTGGCTTGTTGAATAGCCATCACCCTTATCAATTTGAGAGCTGTTTCATCTTCTCATGCTCAAACTCTGACATATTTAGCATGAATTCTCCATTTCAGCCTCTCCTAGCCCCTGGCAGCTTCCATTCCAATTTCTGTCTCTGTGAATATGGTTGCTCACTGTACTTCATACACTGTGTGTCCTCTTGCATCTTTGGAAGACTCAACTGGATCTTATAGTAATATATTTCAAAGTTTGATCACAAAACCCATTTCCAGTGAACATCCATGATTCTAAAGAAAGGAAAAATCTATACTTAGGTAAAAACTAGTAGCATATTTTTGTGAAATTTCTTTTTTATTAGAGAAAATTGGGCTTTAGAGCCAGAAATAATGCTAATATCTCTATAGAAATACATGGGGGTGATGTTAGACTAATCTACAGGGGTCTTGAAATTAAAACTGGGCCCTGGTAGCTCTTTAAACTAAGTAGCTCATTGAGCCCTTCCTTCATGCTTGTCCTTTGATGACTGGATTACATGCTGGTTTGATAGAAAAAAGTAGCAATGACTAATTAAAGATGAAGTTACAGAGACTGGAGAGATGTCTCAGTGGTTAAGAGCACTGGCTGCTTTTGCAGAAGACCTGGGTTCAGTTACCAGCACCCACATGGCAGCTAGTAACTGTTTATAACTCCTGTTCCAGGGAATCCAGTGCCTTCTTCTGACCTCTGAAGGCATTGTACACATATGGCACAACCACATGCATGCAGGCAAAACATGCACATACATAAAAATAAAAATATTTTAGTGAAGTTATGTAGCAACTCATTATAGTGCTATGATATCAGTCATCCTCACTGTTAGCAGATGCTATTGTTAAATCTTATACATCAGTGTTTTCTATTAGAAAGATAAGTGGCCGAGAGGGTGGATTGAGTTAGGTCTAAATCTATACATTGTAGATGTAAGTATAGACTATGTTCATATTTCTTTGTCCTTCCTATTTGATTTCTCCAAAATCAAATATCTTGGTATGTGTCAACAAACAATTTATTTTATGGTTCTGTGTTCTCATGACTGTACAATAATTTTGTATATAATCTTTGCCTGTAAACAGTTAAACTCAAGTCTGTGGATTTATAAACAACCAAAAGACAGGACAGTGGACCAATATGAGGAAAACCAATAAACTTGTAGTTAATGCTTCTCAACGCAAACATTTAGCTTGTCTTGAAAGTTCACCAGAAGGGGAAAGAAAGCACAAAGTTGAATCAGGAAGAAAGTGAGTTAATAGGGAAAGAGTTGAACTGAGTTTCAAGTTGGTGAAGACATTTTCTTATTGTTACTTATCTGCTTTTCCTTTATTTGTAGTTAACATACAAAGTAAGAGGTTTCCTTATGACATTTTCACACATACTTAGCTGTGGTTGTTCTGCCCTCTATCACACTCTCCTCTCCCCCATCTCGCTGCCCCATCCAATTTGTGCCCTTCCCCCCCAATCCCCCCTACTTTCATCTTCGTGCACCCATTCCATTGCCATCTCCACCCGTGTTCCTTAACCCCCCTCCCCACACACACACACAACAGCCTGCTTCTAGTTTTCTGGCCTTTGCCCACACTCACTCCCACATAAACATACATATATAAAAATTAAAAGTTAGGCTCTACATGAGAGAACATGTAGTATTTGTGTTTCTAAGCCCATGTTATCTCTCTTACAATATATTCCAGTTTCGTTATTTGACTGCAAAGTTCATAGTTTTACAAAGTTTTATAGTTTTTTCTTTACAACTGAATAAAGTTCTATTGTGTAAAGTTTTGTTATTCATTCATGTGTTTCATCTAGCTATTTCCAGTTCTTTGCTATTGTGTATAACAATAAACATGGATGTGTAAGTAGCTCTTTTGTGGGGTATAGAGTCCTTTGGGTATATGCCAAAAATGATACAGCTGAGTCATGTGGTAGTTCTATTTTTAGTTTTTTCTTAAAGAGACTTCCACGTTGATTTCCATAGTGACTGCATCAGTTATACTCTCACCAACAGTGAGTAAGAATTCTTCTTTCCCTAAATCCTTGCCAGTATCTGTTATCATTTGTTTTCTTGATGATGGCCATTTTAACTGATATGAGTTGGAATCTCAAAGTTTTAATTTGCATTTCCCTGATGGCTAAGAATGTTGGGCAGTTTTAAAAATATTTTTTTGACTATTTACATTTCTTCTTTTGAGAACTATGTGTTCAATTCATTGGCCCATTTATTGATTAGCAGCTTTGATTCTTTGGCGGTTGATTTTTATAGTTCTTTGCATATTTTAAACGTTAACCCCTTGTCTGAAGTGCAGCTTATAAAGAGTGTCATTCTGTAGGCTGTCTGTTCACTCCACTGATAGTTTTCTTTGCTGTGTAGAAGTTTTTGTCTCATGTGGTCCCAGCTCTCAATTCTTGGTGCTGCTTCCAGTGCTGTTTGGGCTCTATTCAGAGAGTTCTCGCTCTCCTCTATATCCTCAAGTGTTTTCTCTATGTTTTCTTCCATCATTTTTAGCATGTCAGGTTTACAAAATACCTGAAAATTAAAAGATAAACAAGTGGTTCCTTGTCATGACAAGTTGTACTAGTAGAAGAAACTGCCACACTGTCGTGACTAGCTGCTTGAGATTTTAAAGACACCGAGACTGGGGGCTGGTGTTTGTGATTCTGCTGCTAGAGAGAAGCCCCAAGTTAGTGTCACTCATAATGCACTTCATCCTGCATGGCATTTGTCTACATTTAGACAAGCATATATAAACAGCACTTTCATTTGTTTTTTTCCTTCATAAATGCAGGAAGTAGCTGCATTTCCAAGAAAAATGTTTATGTGTTTTTTTAAGTGGATTGCAAGACCAACTGAACAAACAAATTCAAACAAATGTATTTGCCGGCCAGACAATGGCTTTCTGAGGTCTTAGTTATAATGCAGTTATATAAGCAGATAAAAAGGTTTAACGCTAATGAAAGAATGTTGCATTTGATTTTTTTATCCTGTTTTTTGAAGGAACAGATGTGCTTCTCCCTTTATATTCTATTCAAGCTGTGTTATCCCAAGCACACCAAGGGTCTGAAACCCTTAAAGCTATTATCTCATCGTTTTAAAGGAAGGTGGTACATGACACACGTAATTAAAAGTACCAGACTGGTGGAACTAACCTTCTTGGATGTTTAACAGCCATACTTAGAAGCCTATACTAATTTGGTCAGAGGGACATAAAGGAAAGTTTTTGCTCATTGCCCTCCTAGGTCAACTAAGTTCCAGGGGACTATGGGCATCCCTCAAAATGTCCTGTAACTGTGGTGAGTCACCTGTCCCCTTGATCCAGGAGGCCATGGAGACCCCACCAAATGGACTTAAACTAGTAAACAGTCTACAAAGAGAAGGGTCACCACAGAGGGAACATTTCCTCCATGCTTCCAAATGAAGCCAGCCATGGTTGAGCAGGACCTCTGACTCATCTTCACATAGATGGAACTGGTAAGAGAAAGGAGCCAGGGGTTCCTCCCAAGCCCATGTGACCCCTGAGGAATAGATCCTCAAATGGCCTTAAGTGTAAAAATAAATTGGTTTATCTGGGCCAACAGTAGGGTCTTAAACACCCAAAAGGAAAGTATAACCAAAGGTTAAAATGGTCAATATAATTTTTTAAGAGTCCATGTGTATAGCTAAAGGCTACAAACCAAGAAACAATGCCAGACAGGAGATACCTTCCTTTGAGTTATTGGCCAGGGTGGCCCAAGAGACTCCCAGACAGTAACCCAGCATAGAACTGGAAAAATGAATAGCAGAGCCCAATCTTATCTAAAGGAATATTGACAACTGATTGCTACTAGATGAGGAAGAGCTGATCTTCCTAAAACAAGGAACTCTAGATAGGCTGACTAAATTCAGCAGATGGACAAGCACTGGGGAATGGCTGGGGGCACCAACAACACAGTGGACAGTAACAGGGATGACAGAGTACATGGGCTCCAGTGGGGGAGGGGGCTATGGGAGGGTACCATTTGGGAAGTATATAGATGAATAAGATTGTTTGGGATGTTCTGTATGATATACACACAAAAAAATTAACAAATAAAAAAATGAGCTATATTTGAAGAAGAAGTATAAAAATCTACTTCATGTTAATTTGTAGAGGTGATAAACATTGCCTTTGAAATCTGCCTGATGATTTTATATCCATACTCAGGTGCCAAGGAACCATTTGGGAAGTATATAGATGAATAAGATTGTTTGGGATGTTCTGTATGATATACACACAAAAAAATTAACAAATAAAAAAATGAGCTATATTTGAAGAAGAAGTATAAAAATCTACTTCATGTTAATTTGTAGAGGTGATAAACATTGCCTTTGAAATCTGCCTGATGATTTTATATCCATACTCAGGTGCCAAGGATCTGAGAGTAACTGACTGTGACTAGTAATAGTCAGATTAGAGATGCATGTGCAAACATCTAAGTGTTAGTAGCATTAAAAATGAGTCTTTCTGTAGGAAACAGTATATTTTAAAATGAAATGGAGATCTTTTTTAAAGGTTAAAAACTCACTCAATTTTATGTCTTATAGGGTTTATACTGAGTTCAATATTGTATAACTGTATTAAATCAACTGTGAATCTAAAAATTTACAGTCACTTTTGAAAGAGATGGATCTTTGCTCTGGAAGTTGTTATTGAATATGTTAAAGCTGTAATGAAATGCTTCTTCTAATCATGTGGTTATTAAATAAATAATTTTTTTTAATCTCGTAAGACCATAAAAAAGGAAGGTGGATGGGTAGACAGTGAACATTTTAGGGCTCCATTTTCATTTCAGCCCAGGATGGCAAATTGCTTAATTTGTAATGTAGGCAGAGATTTGGAGAACCATTTTTCATTGAAGAATGGCCAGCTTACTTTTTTCCATTTTAATGGAACAATTACAAAAGCCCATCATGGAGCCAGGATAATAGCAGCTCATTAGCTCAGCATCATGTGACACTCTCAATACAATAACCAGAATAATCACAAAAATTGAAAGCAAAAGAATGGCACCTAAGTACATTGCACAAACATGGTTAAAGTTGGGGCAGGCCAACACAAAATAAGCTTCAGGTTTCTGTATTTGAATGGATTGTTGGTTTTGTAGCTGTGAGAACATGAGGCTCTAGCCTCTTCCTCATCATTGTGTTGATTAACTGAGTAATGTAAATGCCTGTAAATTCCCAGAGTCTCATTAGTTAGATTAAAGAAATAGCAGAAGATCATGTTAAGCCTTAAATTAATTACAGAACTTAATCATCAGTTACAACCATGAAATTCATCTTTGTAATATTTTCCAAGGACCAAATAAAATAAAATATAATGAACAAAAAAGCATTATAAATGCTGCTGGTCCTCATCCAGACAATGGCAGGACTCTAAAAAAAGACTTATTTACCTGATATTTGAGTTTCTTCTGCTTTCTTTTAGTAGTACTTTATTGCATGCCTACTCCAACATTATCCTCTTGGGTCTGTGTATATTCATTGTCATCTGCTTTCCAAAAAAAAAAAAAAAAAACAGAACAAAGGATGGCCATCAATAACTCCTGTCATTGAGGCTTTAGCTACAGCTGCAAGCTGGGCTCTTCCCCTGACCCCTTGTATAAGGTTCACTGTTAAATATCAGCCTGAAGCGGGCTCAGCAGCTCTCTCGTTGGTCTTGGTCATTCGTTTCCAGTCCCCAAAGCTGCTTAAGTCAGGGTCAAGAATTTGATATGCAAGTTATTGTTCTCACCAGCATGGTTCCTTGAGCCTTCCTCTGATTTGGCAAGAAGCCATCTTGCAGATGAAGAAGTATAACATCAAGTCTTCATTGGGGTAAGTTGTGAAACTTTAGTCTTCTTGGTTCTGCATCCGTAAGTGTATCTCAGTTCCATTCTTTCTGGTACCTAAAGTATTTGATTTCCTCAGTCTACCCCAGGCCACTACCATCTCCCACATAAGTACTAAAATGACCTCCTTTCTCAATATTTTTATTTTATTTTATGTTTTGCTTCCATTCCTGAGTCCCTCATATTGACTTCCTTCCTCAAAGGCATTTTTTTTAGGATTTAAGTCATTATAGAATTTCCTTTATGATTTTTAAAAATAGTACAATAGGAGGTAACAAGCATAGTAACTGTGACATGTTGAGGTCTTCCATGTCCATCTGTGTACTAGTGTTAGACTTACACCACTCCACATTTCAGGGGATACCATTATTATGGTTTTGGAGGTGAGCAAAATAAAGCTTAAGAAAATTAAGAAATTTGACCAGTGGTCAATGGTACAGCCAAACCTCTGCTCATTGGACTTCCAGGTCTCAGTTCTTTCCTGTGCCAAGCAACACCTTCCAAGTCTGTATTTCTGGAAGGATGGCCAGTGGAACAGAGAAGTTTCCTGATTCCCAGACAAGTACGTTATCCATGTTGGGACCCATGGTGTCAGGGTCTAGAATGTTGAGGGTCTAGGATGTCAGGGTCTAGGGTGCTAATGTCTAGAATGCTGGCATATAGGGTGTCATAATCTAGAATTTGGGGATCTAGGATGTCCAGGTTAGGGTATCAAGGGTCTAGGATGCTGTCAAGAGTGTCAAGGTCCAGGAAGATGATATCTAAGATGTCAGGGTCTAGGATGCTGGGATCCAGGATATGGCAGTCTAGGATGTTGGCATCTAAGATGTTAGGGGTCTAGGACAGTGAGTGGAGTGTAGGATACTGGAATCTAGGATGCTGTTATATAGGATGTTGGGGTCTGGGATGCTGGGATCTAGGATATGACAGTCTAAGATGTTGGTATCTAGGATGTTAGGGGTCTAGGACAGTGAGTGGAGTGTAGGATACTGGGGTCTAGGATGCTGTTATCTAGGATACTGGGGTGTAGGATGTTGGGGTCTGGGATGTCAGAGTCAAGGATGTCTGGATCTAGGGTATCATTGTCTAGGAAGCTGAAATCTAGTAGTTCAGGATATAGAATGCTAGGGGTCAAAGGCATTAGGGTCTAGGATACTGCATGTATGTTTCATCAGGTCCCAAGTGAATGAATCTTATGCAAATTCATTTGAAAAATATCAGCTCTGAAATGTCTTCTTTGTCTATTTTTCTTCAAGAAACTTCCCTACTCTGGTCCTTTCTTGAGGAAGTTAAGCCCCTCATTGTGTTAGTCCGCTTTCTTTCACTCTACCAATAGCTGAGGTAATATGCTTAAGAAGAAAAAGGGTTAATTTTTGTCCTATGAGGAAGAGGATGAGATTAGGTTCCACTATTTCCCTCAAGAATATTCCGTATGACCAGATGACATACTAGATCTTACCTGTCATGTTTCTACCATCTTCCAGTAGCACCAGTCTGGGGATTAAACTCTAAATATGCAGGTTTTTAGAGAACCTCTTAGATCAAAACTATAGTACTTATCTTTCTCCCACTTTAACTTAATGATGGGAGACAACTTAGTAAGTTCTAAGCAAGGATTCAATGCCAGTGAACCATGCAGTTCAGCCAAACACACCGTGAATTAAATCTTTACAACATAGCCTAAATCGGGCCATTTTCCCACATACATGCTATGAAAGAAGATATTCAAAATAAGGCCTTTAATGCTATGATATGTACTTGCATCTGCCCCCATGCACGGGCACTCATTTGTTATAACACATGTGACATTCCGCAGTGCAGCACAGGGCTCTGAAGCTCATCAGCAGAGTAGAAGAGTGGATCCATGAGGATGATACAAAACAGGCTCTGAGATAAGAGCCACATCTGACCTATGGGCTGTTCACAGCATTGCATGACCAGCACCAAGTCTATAAGTTCTTTCAAGCATAAATACATTTTGAAATACTGCCTCCTGCCACTGTGGAAGTCTGAAGCCTGTGTTTTCCTCCACCTGGTTCATACCTTGGCATTAAAGTTTAGTCTCTGTGAACTCTGAAAATACCATGGCATGATGTCGTGTTACTGAAAGTACATTCTAGTCTAATTAATTAGACCATTTCTTATGTATTTCACTCTTGAGGCTCAATTGGATCCTGTCTCCCACGGGACTATACACTAGTTTTGATTTCCTCTTAGTAGTAATAAACATGAAGGAGAGAGGAGGACTGTTTATCAGAATAATCATCTGCCCTGTAAAGTCTAAAGGGAAAGAGGAAATAATGGAATCTGGCCCTGAGGTGTTTAAAAAGTGGTGTAGAAGGGAAATAAAAACCCAAATGAGGGTCTGGAGAGATGGCTCAGTGGTTAAGGACACTGAGTGTTCTTGCAGAAGACCCAGGTTTGAATCCCAGCACCTACATGGTAGCTAACAACTGTCTGTAACTCCAGTTCCAAGGAATCTGACAGACTCTTCTGTCCTCCACGGGTATTGCATGACATGGGTGCACTTACCTACATGCAGGCAACACAAGCATACACATAAAATAAAAATAATAAAAAATTTAAAAAATCATATGAAATTCACAAAAATTCAGTAAAAATTAATTTTAAAATTGAATTTTGTTAAGTGAGATCATCTGAAGAAGCTGCGTGTATCTGAACTCTGTTCCTCATGATTGTGCAGCAAGTGCTCTCAATCAATCACTGAGCCATCTCTTCAGGTTTTTTTGGTCTTTTTAGAGACAGGGTCTCCCTGTAGCCTTAGCTGGCCTGGATTCACTATGGAGACCAGGCTGGCCTCGAACTCACAGAGATCCAACTGCCTCTGCCTCCCGAGTGCTGGGATTAAAGGCATGTGCCACCACGCCTAGCTATAAATAAAATATTTTTTAAAAAACCCAAATAAAGAATCTTGTACCAGTATTATGGATGTGCTTTGTGAGATAAGAATCTATGCAAGAACAAATAATAAATATATGAGAGAGACCCATTATCAGGGTTATGTTTCCTAGTTAGCATTCAGAACATAGAAACTCTAACAAAACCTTGACTTATCTCCATGCCTGAAAGGAACTGAGATGGACTCATAAAATCTCTTTGCAAAATGTGTGAATCTCTTTCAGTGGCCATGGTTAAGAATTTTCTTTGCCACACCACAGCAAACTTCTTGGACCTTCCTAATCCTGTGTTCTAGCCTAAAAATGCTTCCTGTCACAACTTCACTTTTCTTATCTCTAGGAGGACTGAAATCAGAGTACCCACAGAGGATGCAGCAACTGTTAATGAACAGAAGAAATCTTATTGAACAGACCTCAGGAATGGGAAATTCTCAATATATATAGATAGGGGGAAAGTGTGTGTTAATGGTCAGCATTGGTCTAAGCTCTCATTCCTTCATTCAACCTCCCATTCTACATTACTTGATTAAAGTTCAGTTATGGCTATAATCATTTTCCTTTGAGGACAAGGGAAAGTTATGGGGGGCAATAATCTTTAATTGCTTTTCAAAGTCTAGATTGCCTGCTTCAAAGATGCCTGGGTTTGGAAAACCAGAGCCTGATCAGTTTGGTGACTTCTTTTTTGAACAGAACAAAAAAGACTTTTATTCTAATTGAATGCAAAAATATAATAAATGTTAATATGAAAGATTAATGGAAAAGATATGAACATTTATTAAGGCTTGAGAAATAAAACTATAAAATGATACCACTGGTATCAGATAACACATTGGGTCCTGGGTGCAGTATTAATATGCAGAACTTAAAGTGTAGGGATGTATACTCTGGTATGTTAAGACGTATTTATTTTGTTTAAATATAGTGAAGTGAATCAAACTTCAATACAAAAAAATCCCAGTGTTAAGGAGGTGTGTTGTCATCTATATAAATTCATAAACTGCTCTCAGTGAGCTTATGTCATCCATACAATATTCTTCACTGAATCCAGTATTCTGTATGGTTTCTGCATAAAAGGCTGGAGTTATATAAATAATATTACCCTAAGCCCTTAACCAGAGCTATTCACATAAATTCATTATTGTAGCTCTTGCCATGGCCATGACTATGACAAGCAGAGATACTGCATTGTTGACAATCAGATAATGTAAATTGCATTTGCTCTGAAATAGCACTGGCTGTTGCTTTTGAAGCTAACCAAGGTCAAACTTACAGGATAGGGAACATACGCACATTGGCTCAAGCACTAGAAAAATGTCTATTTGAAACCTCAGTTCCTTGAATTTGTCAGGGAGACTGATGCTAGTGGGAAACCCCCATCCTTGTAAAGTGCTTAAATCTGCTTGCTTGGGAAGAGGCACAACATTATCTGACCTAATGAATTGAATCTAGGAAGAAAGGATTTTCCATAAAAGAAAATGGACACTTCCCTCACTGTTGATACCCATTCCACATAGATGGGAACTGAAACACCTTTCATTTGCAAAGAGTACTCCTTCATTTTCTCTTGTAATCTTAGTTAATCATTTAATCATAAATGTACAGGTGATACAATGCTTTTGTTAAATGAGAGTGTCCCTATTTCAGGCCCTGGAGGAGTACAATGGGTCTAGTCAGACAAGACTGTCATGGGGTATATAATAGAACCAGTCAGCTATGTTATTATGAGGACAGGGACACAAGAACTAACAGGATGTAAGAGCTGGAGGGAAGGAGTGCTGTGAAATGCTTTCTTCTAGACATGACATGGCCATTGCACCCAGAAGCACATAGCAACTGTGGTTACCTGCAGAAGATCTGTGCAAGATGGGGCCCATCAGCCTTTCATCATTGATAGGGGAGGTGCTCATGAGGAGGTATTGGCACTTAATGGTTGCTGGAGTAGGGGGAGTCATTTTTTCATTGCTGTCGTCATTGGTAAGTTGCTCATGCTCCTGTAAATAATGCCCCGCCAATGCAAATAGAAGTAACTTTAGTTAAACTAAGTGAATCACAAAACAAAACAATGTGAAAGTAGGAGGGGGACTGGTAGGGAAGAAGGAGTTCAGCAGGATGAGAGAAGAGGTGAAGATAACCATGATATATTGTATGTGCATTTCAATTTGTCATGGAATAGAAGGTCTGGCAGGAGCTACCTGTAGAAATAACTCAAGGATGTTACAATAGAAGTATAAATAGCATGTGCATTCTATTTTTGGCTCTATTACAACAGTCTAAATGAGGTAAGTGCCAGCCACTCTACCACTCCTCAAGTATTAAATTGCAGTTTGAGTCCTCACCTACTGTATATTTAAGATATGGGAATGCACTGTGCTCATTATATTTATTATACTATGTTTGACATCTCAGGACAAACAATGGAGCTATCACTTCTTTTATCCTTCACTTAAAATATCAAGAACAAGGAGAATCTGCCTTTCGGCTGCCCAGTTGTTCTTTGGACAACCACCTTTCTACCATTATGTGTAGTCTTTGTTGAATATCAAACTCCAAACCAAAGGGTAGAAATGTGAACAAACCAAGCCTACAGACTATTTCAGGAATTTGAATCTCAAGCGAAGAACAACAAAGACTTGAAATAATGGAATGTTGACACCCCAGCTGCCATATGATCTGAGATGTCCCCACTTCTCTTGTCCCCAGGTGCTTTTGTTCTGAGTTGTCTAGGGCCTGTTTTCTTTTATCATATTCCTTATCTCATCTATAAATTCCTAATAATGTCTAACAAATTCACATTATTATCATTTATCTTAGCTAATTACTATTGCTTATTACTCAAAAACTGCCATCAAGGGGATCTTAATGAAGGACGTGGATCAAGGTTGACAAACCTTACAGACCAACTCCAGAACATTATCATCTAACTTTTGCACTGTCAGAAAGTAGTTTGGAAGGCTAAAATGAAAAATCAGTTTATGGAAAGAAAATATCTCATAGATAGAACTATACGCACTGATTAAGAGAATGGATAGAAACAACGCAAGTCTTGAGGAAGTTGAAAACAGGAAGAGCTTAAGGATCAAAGCAACCAGACTGTATCTTCAGAGCTCTATTTTTGGGGTGTCGTAAGATCATTGTTTTATGATTTTTTATGCTCTGCTTATAAAAATAAAAGGGACACCATGAAGGAAGTGCTTTATGGGGAGCCATTTAAAGGTCAGGATAGAATGGGATGCTTTATTCTGGAAAGAGATTGATTTAGAAATAACTAAAAATCTTTAAGTATCAGAAGATTAAAGATCTCCATTTATTGTTTTATAACACTTTTGTGATTTTTTAAGACACTGGGATTGCAGACATGACTTTGCATAAATTCTGAGTCTCTTAGAACTTGGAATCTATAATAAATACATGGTAAAAACTAAATACATGAAATTTTAGATGAGAAACTCTGTGACAGTAGGCTGCGTGGTCAAGAAGACCTCTCTTATGATAGTAATTCATGCACAGAGACTTGTGTGAAGGGCAGGATCCAATCATGAACTAATCTGAAGGAAGAGCATTGATGACTGAGAGAACAGCAGCTACAAAGACTTTTTCTCCCCAGGATACTTAAAAGTGGTGAGACAATAGTGAGTAAGAGAGAGTCAGGAAGTTGGATAGGGGAGAATCTGAGGTGGAATCCAGGTGTACAGCCTTGCAGGGCTAGAAGGTGGATAGGATAAGAAGCCACTGGCAAATTTTACCTGAAGGACTGACATGATCATTTTTAGTATCTAATTCTTTGTTTTCTTTAATTAGCATATATTCATGGTGATGTATTTCATAAAAACATTTTACTCAAGTACATCATGTACTTTGTGAAGCATCTCCTTTGTGTGCTTCTTAGACAACTGGTAGAAGCAGCAAAGATGAAAGCATGGATTCCCACTGGGGGATTATGGCACTCATGAAGACGGTGGCTCCTACTAGGCTGCTAGACATAGATAAAGCTTGGTATAGCAGTTACTTTTTTCCTGGTGGTAAAATACCCTGACAACATGAACTTACAGGACAAAGCGTTTAATTTGCTCACACTTCCAGGGTACAGTCCGTCATGGCAGAGAAGACTTGGCAGCAGGTGCTTTAGGAAGCTGGTCACAGTGCATCCACAGTAAGGAAGCAGAGAGTGAAGAATGCTGGTACTCAGCTTGCTTTCTCCAGTTTATCCTATCCAGGACCCAAGCCCAGGAAATGGTGTGGGCTACTTTTAGGTTATTTCTTCCCACCTTAATTACCCTCATCAAGATAATCCCTCAGAGACATGGGTGGAGGCTTATTTTGTCAAGTTGATGCACCATTTGGTATAATATCTGAGCCTATCTGCTGGTATTTATGGATACACTGGATAAGGAAACACCAGAAAGAGCCTTACATTTCTCACCTGTGTAGTTGGACAGATGATGGTTTCTTTTATTGTAGGTTCTTACACGGTAGACTTTTGAGTGATGATGGGTGAACTGGGATGCAATGTAAATAAAGTCTTCCCAACAATTGTGTCTGACATGGAGGAAATGCAGTGTCACTAAAGAAAAAGAGATTTCCATACAGGAGGTGTCACAAGGAAGCTAGCTGATGTTTGAGGAAAGCTTCCTAAAGAGTTTGCCGTGTTGGTAAGGTATGTAATGAAGTGATCTGAAGTAGTCCTTCTGGTTATGAAGTTCCACCATTGATGCAGTTTATAGAATTCATAAGTAACTCATCATCAACCGTAGTCCATACCTATAAAAGGTAATACAAATACAGCCACATTGTATTTTGCCCATTTCAAGCTCAGGCCAGCTGGGGAGAACAAGTGTTGGTATATCTATCTCATGAAACACTGTTTATTATGTAACAATGAAACAATCCCTTTTCAAACTCAGAACATTCTATAGAATCCACAGGGTACTGTGTTATACTTTCCCTTTTCTTTCTTCAGTGGAAAGCTGGAAACTGCTATGCATCTGTGTAGTCTGGTAAGGTAGTGGACAATACAATGTAATGGCTGGGTCCTGCTTATGATTCCATCTTTATGTCAGCCATCCTTGGAGCTGGAGAAGATTATATAGGACATCTCAGGAGGGAAGAAGTAAGAGCCAGGCCTGCTGACTTCATTTTCTTTTTTTTTTTTCTAAAGAGCAATATCTCCTATAAATTTGACAAGCTGCATCTAGGGTTGTGTAAGACACATTTAAAGATGATTCCATATGCCCAGGGAGGATAAAGGTACAAACTCTTTTATTTCCCATTGATTCCCTCAGTTTTTCAAAGTTTACAGTTCCCTCTCTAGACATTCATCCTAATTCATTCCTGTTAGGACAAACCTCACAATATTATGTGCTCTGGTTCCCCATCCCATTCATAGCTCTATATAGAAGAAATCAAGGGGGCAAACATACCATGATTCTATGTAGTTTGTGACCTTCACTGTCCCCATCTATCTCTGCTTGTTTCCAGCTAACCATGAGCAGACATGACTCTCCTTGACTCTCTTTGGGAACTTCCTCACCAACCATCCATTCTCCCTGTCTCCTTTGGGATCCATTCATGTTGCGTTAAATACTTTTGAGTCTCTATGTCTAGCACTGTGCTAAAGCACATAATAGCAAGGCCATTCCTCTCCCTTCTCCCTAGCCTTCTTTGTTGGGATTGGTGAAAAAGGGATTCCAGCTTAAATATGTGATTGTCAAGTGTGATGCTCCTTCCAGCTTGTATTCAGAAGATAAGGTCAAGGATACACACCCATCCAGTGTCAATGATCCTTGGTTTAACAAAGTACCACCAGGAAATTTTAATCTTCAATGTAAAGTCTAGACAGGAGGTGGGAAGATGAGACAGCTCACCTGTTAGGCAGGAGAAAATAAGTAAATTCTGAGAGCACCTGCTTGTTGAAGATCAGAGGCAGCTATTAGGAGCAGACAGAAAGTTTCCTAGACTCTTGAGTTGTCAATATGATTGGAGAAACAGGAATGTCAGCTCTGAATCAGGACTCATGTCTGACCATGTTTTCGGGTTGATTAAAACTTCTGTTAAAAACATCCTTTCATCTCCACATCTCTTCTTTAAATTCCTTGGGGAAAGACAGGAAAAGGATCCAATCCAAGATGGAGGTAGGGAAAGATGATAGGGTGAAATATAAGATCAGAGTCTTCACAGAGAAAACAAAACATATTGTTACTCTTCCTCTCGGCGCCTACTTCTTTCACATTCATTAACAATTCTGCCCCTCATGAAGCTAAGAATTCCATCACACAATTGCCTGTGCCACTATACCAGGAGTTCCTGGAGAAGGATGAGTTAGTTATAGTGTGTGTGTGTGTGTGTGTGTGTGTGCGTGCATGCGTGTGTGTGTGTGTTCATGTGTATAGGAAAACCAGAGGTCAGCCTTAGGTATCATTCCTTAGGAGCTGCCCATGCTGTTTTTGGAGACAGAGTCTTTCATTGTCCTAAAACTCACCAACTATGCTAGGAGAGCTGTCCAGGTGACCCCAGGGATCCTCCTTCCTCTGCTTCCCCAGCAGAGAAATTAGAAACCCAGCTTTTTATGTGGATTCAAGGAACTGAATTCAGGTACTCAAGCTTGTATGACAAGCACAGTAGCAATGAGCCTGACCCTCCAGCCCTTTGCTCGTGTTTTTATTTGCTGGAAGAAGGCAAGAATAAGAATGTGACTAGAATGCACTTGCTTTGCTTCTTTGGAAGTGTGTCTTGGCAGTGATTACCTTGTATGAAGAAGCTGATCTGTGCATGTTTTACATTTTCTTAATATCACTTTGATTACTCCTTAGACACACATCTTCATTTCCACTCCAAACATCACCCTCAGAAGCCCCAAAATGTACACTTTCAGTGGCAATTTTTTAAAAATCCAAAATGACAATGGAAATAAACATTTTGAAAGCATACATGGAATAGATGACAGCATACCAAATAACTGAAAATTCAGTAAAGAAAATGGGACAGATTTCTTCCCAGCTACTGTGACTTGGCTCCATCTGAAGAAGTTTTAGTTACATTTTTAATGAAAGTTTTTCCCTTACTCTTGCTGGTTTAATCCCAAACTTCCAACATTGCTAAATATTGTAAACCAGATGAATATTACATGGTCAAAAAAAAAATGGAGAATGCAAGGGAAGTTTGACAAATGCCCGAAAATTATCAGTTCTTAATGGTATTAAGAAATAAGACCACTGTAGTAGAAATTCAGGTCACTGTGTTTTCCCAGGAGTCTCCCAGAGTAGATGTGGTTCAGTGACCAGAGACCCTCCAGGCCAGCATTAAGAAAAAATGAATAACATCACCAGTCATGGTCCCATTCCCCAATTCTGGCACAAACAACAGAAACCTCTTTGGTTAGCTGATTCAGAAAAGACATTTATTGGAATGATATTTGATAGCTCAAAAAATCAAAGAGGCAGAGACACAGCTCAGAGAGGAACTAGAAGACACAGTGAAGCCAAGTTTAGCCACAGGAATGATCTACTTTGAGCGCTCTGACCCAGCCATCATTGCTATCACCAAAGGCATTGCCTCGGGTGGCTACCTCCATGCACCTAGGCTCTCCGTACTATACCAAGTTATTCTCTGTCTGATGCTGTGCCTTTGTGTAGATCATGAAATCCTGCTTACACTGCCAGGAAACAAGGAAAGAGCATCCATTGCATCTTAGACTTTAGACTCTTACATTGGAATCTACTAAAATACAATATCCAGTATCCTGCCAGCAAAATGTCAGAGTTCCCTCTCTCAGGTCAATAGTGTGTCTGAAAGAGGGCAAATGCTTGGTCATACAAGCATTTCCGAAGAGGAGGTTGGAGCTGGTTTGTGTATGTTCAGGTAGGCAAGAACTTGAGGTTAAACATATAACTAGAAAAGTCATGATCAGGGACTAGTGTTTGGAACATATTTCATGATCAAGGTCTAAAGACAGCTACTCAGTGATCCTGTATGTGTTTTGTACTATTCTGAACTATTTTGGAATAGATGCTGATTATTACTTTTAAATATTTATTTTTATTTATGTATATGTGTATATGTTTAAGTGTACATCATGTATGTTTAGGTGCCATGGAGGTCAGAATGGGGAAGGTCAGATTTCTTGAGCTGGAGTAACAGATAGTTGTGAGCTGCCCAATATAGGAGTTGGGAACCAGACTTGGGTCTGCTAGAAGAGCAGGAAGTGCACTTAATTGCTGAGCCATCCCTCTATCCCATGTTGATTTTATCAAGCATAGATGCAAGCTATTGCCTACTTTCTTGAGACTACCATAATATCTGTTGTCAGCACAGTACCTTCCTCCCTGTCATTGTTTCCTAGTTGTGGTATGGTGCCATCCATGCTATGAGTACTGATGTTTAGGGAGTTGTTGGGTAAACTTTTCTTTCATATTTAGGCATTTATTTTTATGGCATTGAGACTTAGACCTCTCTAATATAAAGGAACTCTGAGTGTGACATAGGTAGTATTCCAAATTCTTTATACATATTCAGAATCATTTAATCTTCCTAACAACCCAATGAAATGACCATCCTTATTACCTGCACTGTGATGAAGCTAAAGGATGTTCAAGGTCAGGGCTAATGAGGAGGGAGCTGAGACTTCCACATGGGTAGATTGGCTTCAGAACCCTTAATCTTCCTATGCCATGGTGAAGGTCTTTACTGTAGGACAAGCAGCTATAGGGCATGCCAAGGACAAGGTAGAGGCTATAAAATGCCAGCCCTTCTTGACCTGCAGCGTCTCTAGCATTAGCTATTGACAATCACAAGAGTTAGAGCATTGTGGCAGATGGAAAGAAACAGGCATAGTATATACCAGTCCACCCAAGAAGGCTGTACATTTCTAGCTAGAGATGGTAGATTGTGAAAGCAACATGTGAGATCCAAAAGCAAGTAAGACCTTTGGAGCATGTTTTATAAAGCATCCTCTCCACCAAAGAAATACTGCAAATTGTTTTCAGTCATGATGCATTGCAGTTTTGAACCAAAGCTTGCATTCTCCCTTTTGCTCCAAAGAAAGTCAAACTGTAACAGCATGACTTTCCCCGAGAGGGCTCTTTGCCTATTCAGCCATGTCTTCTGAGGGGGTTGACTTACTGAAAAATAGAACCTACTCATGGTTATAAAAACCAATGAACCTCTTTCCTTTATTTAACCTATTGCCCTTGAAAATGTACGTTTTTATGGTTTGCACATGACCTAACCAAGCCTGTTCTCAGCTCTCCTTATGCATGAGTTATATATAGAAGCACTTCAAAGAGAAAGACAAAATGCTTCAGAAATGCAAGGTGGTAGTGCACTCAAATCCAATAGGCACTCATGCTGGTAAGCTCCACTATCAAGAACAATAGTTATTAAGACAGGAATTTTTCGGTATGTGCTCTATCCACACTTCGTCTCCCCTTAATTTCTTTCCCATATTCATGCATGCTGCAGTTGGAATTCTATCATGCCCAACAGCAGCTACCTATAGCTGTTTGTTAATATATCCTTGGGCTTCTAGACAGGGTTCCGCTTACCTGTCAAAGCTGTGGCAGAAATGTCTGGGGATATATGCACCTCATTCTTTATCAATGCAATGGCCAGTAGGTCAGAGGCCATATACACTCCTACTCCCTGGCCCATCATAGGCACTACTGGAGGTATGAAGCACAATATATCCAGCACTAGCCCCATAAAATTATGGTGAATTTGGCAGGAGGTTGCGTGGCATGGCATCCATGTTTTATCCACTCTGGCATCACTCACCTCTTTGTTTTTCTTTCTGAACATTTCTCAATAAATTGCGTTTACATAAATCCTCTTCAAAGGTTTTTCTTTCTGGGAATCAACCAAATCCATGGGCCTGCAAATATTTTAAAGTTACACCTTCAAATATGTGAAATATTTTCATTAAAGTCCATTAACTTGAATAGTGCTAAAGTTTTTATAAAATGCTCTTCGGCATTATTTCTGCATATCTTTTAACTAATATAATTAACTCTGTGATTCAGGTGAGGAAACAGGCTTAGAGATTGTAAAAGATACATTCAAGGTCACACTGACAGGAACCATCAGATCTGGGGGCTCTTGGGAGTAGCATTGGGGGTGACAGGTCCTCAGATTGTTGTTGATGAATTTGTGATCATTATTTTAAATTCAACTTCAACATAGCACTTTCATCTCAAATATGTACTTGCTCATAATGGCAAAGGAAAGAAATACTATATATTGATACCATTCATTCCTTCCATAAAGATTTATTGAGCACCTACTGTATTTCAAGCTCTAGGCTAAAAAGTATAGAAGCTGTGACCACAAAATCTTTTGGAGCTTAACTTTTAGCATGAGGATGAACAAAAGTAAAGAAACTAATTGCAGAGACAATAATTTCTATGAATAAAATAACAAAGTTGCTGAGAGAAAAAACAGAGATCTGTCTTTTAAGAATCATGATTGCAGGTTAGCTCTTGCCCTGGCTCCTTCCTACGTTCTCCTATTCTCTTCTTTCTGCCCCCCACAAAATAAGGGTCAATATTCACGACATGCTCCCACCACCATGATGACCTGCCCAAACACATAGAGCCAAGCATACATAGATTAAGCCACCTAAAACTGTGAGCTAAACCAAACAATTCATTTTTAAGTGGTTTATATCAAGTGCTTGGTCCCAGTTGACATATGGCTAGTTAGACTCTCTGAACATCTGTTTCCTTCTCTGTCACTGGTAAGTAAACTATGTACTTTGACAAAAAGTTACATGTATGTGTAAATAAGGGCCTGACTCAGTATCTGGAACTCTGTCTTAAAGGTAAGTTTTAGTAGTAGAAGCAATAGCGATAATGATTATGGAGTGGAAAAGTTGTAGACACTTTAGTAATAAACATTTTAGTAGTGAGCATTGAAATTGTTGTTAACACATCCTCACCAGCATCTCAGTAACTGGTTAAAAATTGTGCTCCGGGGTTGGGGAGAGAGCTTAGTGTTAGAGTGCTTGCCTAGCATATGTCAGGTCATAAGTTCAATCATTAACAATGAATAAACAGGCTTTGAAAAGTGAATATAACTCTCATAGTCTGCGATAGGAGAAGACTTAAGGCTTAGACTGTTCCCAGCTCGTTAACAGAACACATTGTAAGCCACCTATGAGATACAGAAACTTCTGTTTGTCATATGGCTTCAAAGCAAAAGTAGATGGAATTCATTGCCATGATATTTTCTTCAACCTAATATATTTGGTCCTAAAAATAGGACATTTGACATGAAATCAATAGAAAAAAATTATAGGTGGGATATCTTACTTTTGCATTCCAACTCCTCAAAATACAGCATTGCTGTTTACATAAAACATCAATCTCAGTCATTCAACATGCTTCAAATGCTTAGTAACCACATGTGCCTATTGTCTACCGTTAGGGGCAGCCTAGTCTAGATAATAAAAAATACATTGTAGTAGCCAAAACATAGTGTCACAGTGGCTCATGAGGCAGGATTTACATGTTCCCAACTCCATAAAGGAAAAAAAATCCCCAAAATTATTGGTAACATAATAAAATTACCAAAAGAATATAAAATTGGCAGTGAAAATAGAAAGCCAGTTTACTCTGCAGCAGTGGAAGCTTTCGTTTCTTTCCCCTGTCAAGATACACAACCAAAGAAGCAAATAACTAGATATTCTGAGCCTTCTGTGGAACTTGGCTGGAGTACAGCCCTATATACTTACCTCATTCTAGTCTCTACCCTAATGCCACTTGTGCCTTTAGGTCACCACCTCACATATATACACCTCTGCGTGATGCGGGAAACAGGTGTCTTCTACATCTTTTGTGATTTCAGTTATGTGGTTTCTTTCTTCATAATGGCCACCTGGAGACTCCATCAATACGAAGTCTCTTCTTCCTTTCCAGCAGTCTTTCAGGGGCTCTGTGTCACCAACACCTCAATTATTTGGAATAAATCTGCTCTAAGTTTCTTCCTTCTCAGTCCTGTTTCTCACCAGAATCAAAAATCTTAGGAGAATTTGGTACCAGAATTGCCAAGTCTCTAGATGTAGGAAATGTAGCCACTTGCTGACATTATTGATGCTCTGGGCCACACACAGTTGCACAAAGCCTCAGTTGCCTTGCCTTCGATGCTGTTTCTAACCTGCACTCTAAGGCCTTGGATCCCTCATTTGTGAAATGAGAATGTTGATTAAATCAATGGCTCTCAATTTCTTTAGGGATAGGAAATCCAAACCACATTTCAAAAATTACTTTTTTTTTGGTCTTTCTGAGACAGGGTCTCCCTGTAGCCCCAGCTGTCCTACAACTCACTATGTAGACCAGGCTGGCCTCGAACTCACAAAGATCCGCCTGCCTCTGCCTCCCAAGTGCTGGGATTAAAGGCATGCACCACCATGCCCAGCAAAAATTACACATTTTAAGACAGAGGAAATAGTCACCAAGTCTAATTACATTCTGAGCCCTGAATTCAGAGAGATCCTTTCTCAAAAGATAAAGTGTAAAGTGATGGAGGAAGACACATGTGCGAATCCACACACACAAGCACACACATAAAGCATATATATAGACAACAATATTGATACTAATTTTGAAGTGTATAAATTAATAGTTAAATATAAATTTTGAATTATACCTCCCAATCATTCCATTTTTAGCATGATGATGCAATTTCATGCACAGTTTCTCTGAATGTAGAGGAATGACATGAAAGTAGACTGACAGGAAAAATAGAAAAGAATGAAGTAAGGAGAGGGGGGTAGAGAGGAAGAGGACAGAAGGAAAATGCATTAATTGGAAGTCAGTCCTGACAGTGGTCACAGAGAGCAATCCAAAGACCCTGGGTCCACCATGCTGCTACTAAAGTGGGGGTCCAGCCTCCCCGAAGTCCCTCTTCTAATGCAGAAGTCCTCAACTATGGCTTCACAGTGGAATGCTATGCACAATAAAATTTTGTAATGTGAATTCCTGGGTTTCTCACTTCATTGGTGCTGGACACAGCCTCCAGGACATTATTGCTTGAAGCTCCTGAGGTGATTTTTATATGTAGCTGAGGTAGAGAGTAATTTGGAAAAATAAACCCCCTATCTTGTAAGCCAGTATTTTTCAACCTGTAATACCCATCTGAGCCACAAGTAGCATAAAGATTCTGTGTACTAGACCTGGAGTAGGACCCAAGAATCTGCATTTTTCCCAGGTCAGGACAATACTGATGACGCGGTCACTAACAGAATAGTGGATTTGTGGACCACTTTGATCAATTTCCATTCCTTAGAGCCAAGAGCATCATAGGGTAAACCCTTCCCACCCTCTGTGTTTCTGGGGTTTTCTGCTCAGAATACCCACATTTGTGTTTTTAAGAAATTAAATAGGAGCCAAAAGATGGTTCAATGAGTAAAGGCACTCTCTGCCAAGCCAGAATCCTCATAGTGGAGGGAAAGAACCAACTCTCTAAAGTTGTTCTCTGACCTCTACACATACACCATGGTATGCATGCACACACACACAAGTAGATTATAGATGGTTGATAGATACATAGGTAGATAGATGATAGATAGATAGATAGATAGATAGATAGATAGATAGAATGATAGATAGATAGATAGATAGATAGATAGATAGATAGATAGATAGACAGACAGATAGGTAGATAGATGATAGAGAGATAGATGAGATAGAGTGATAGATATAGATAAGATAGATGATAGATGGATGGATGGATAGATAGATAGATAGATAGATAGATAGATAATAAAATAAATAATAAGATATCAATATCCCCTCTCAGGATAGCATACGTTTGGTTCATTGTAATACATCATTTCCTAAGAATGTGGTATGGGCTTTTTTCAAGTTCAAATGTGTACTTCAAGAAAATGTCTTGTTTCATCTCGGAACATGCTTATTACTGCACTTGCTCTTCTTTATTGTGTCTTCAGTTAACATATTCATGTGTTCTTTGTCTTCTGTATCTGCCATTTTTTTCTGCAACCATTGTTATGCCATTTCTAATTTTCATTTCATTATGCAGAATTTTCCAAGCCTATTGCCAGGTTGAAGTTATGATCGTTTCTTTGTTTCATCCAATGTTGACTTTGTTTTGATTTTTCTCCTTTATTGTTGTCTTCTTCCTCAAATTTGTCAACTCCTCTGTCAGATCTTTCTATGTTCTTGGAGCTTTTTTGAATCTTTGTATCTATTTTTTTGAAATATTCTTAAGTGACTTGTGCTTTATATAATAGTTTTGAAGTTGTTTCTATCATAGTGTGTGTATTATTTCTTGTTTTACCTTTCCCTATGTTACATCATGCAGAGATGGGTAGCATACATAATTTTTCTTGCTCAGATATTTTTAGTATCTTTCCACTTTTCATGTATCAGCTTTATGTTTGTCTATCTCTCCTTTAGAAAGGCACAGAGCTGGGGGCCGGAGGGATGGCTCAGTGGTTAAAGTCACTGGCTGCTCTTTCGAGGGTTTGGTTTCAGCACCCATACAATGGCTAACAACTATCTGTAACTCCAGTTTCAGGGGAATGTGACACGCTCTTCTGACCTCTGCAGGCATTCATGACATGGATGCACTTACATACATGCAGGCAATACACACACACACACACACACACACACACACACACACAATAAAAATAATAAAAAGGCACAGAGCTGGGCTGCAGGTGGAGCTCAGCTGGTAGAGTGCTTGCTTAGCAATGCGGGAAGCTCTGAGTCTCCTTTCCACTGCCACGTAAAACTGAACCTAGTGTACATGCTGTAATCCTAGCTCACAGGAAGTTCAAGGCACGAGGATCAGAAGTTCAGTGTCCTCCTCAGCTAATTAGTGAGGTTGAGGCTGACCTGGGCTACACGAGACCCTGTTTTCCTCCCTCCCCCCAAGTTAAAACTCAAAACAAAACTAAAGTAAACCAAAAAGTGCATACAACCTCCTAAATGCAGTGGGGAATACTCTGACACGATGCTAAAATAACCTACACCCTGTCTTGGGTTTCTGGTCTGTTCTTTTATAGTCAGTCTGTAATTTTTACTTCCTGCTGACCCATCTTTATTTTTGGCAACCTCAAAATTAGAATGTTTCAGTGTGAAATCCCAATGAGGATTTTTATCATTAAAGGAAAAGGATGATGATGGTTCCAGGGAGATCGGTTCATACAAAATACCAGGGCTTGGTCTGAAAGTGAAACTGGACAGCTCTCATGTAAAGAAACTCTCGGTTGAAGAAATAGCAAAACTCAAACCTCCTGTCATTCATCAGCATGGTAATGAACTTGGACTTCGGTGCAGGAACTAACATCTGCAGACACTTGACAGAGGGCCTGCATATGTGCTGCACATGTTATACTGTGTTTGTAGAAGTAGAGGGATTCCCACATCTCCTTGTCATTCAATTATATTTATCAGGTGCTCAACATGTGCTTTCATGGTGTTTGATTAAGCAGTGAGACAGGGAGTAAATAGGGTAACTAATAAACAAGGGTTCTCAAAAATGTAAAAATTATGTGAAGGAAATGAGTGTGTGTTAAGATGAAGAATGACCTGTGTTTGGAGACTGTGGCATATTCAAGTGAGCCCTGGGCAACAGATGGAGAAGGTTCTGTGAGCTGGAGGAGAACAAATGTGCTGTGTTCCCCAGGGGTTCTAGTTCCTCCAAGGGGTAGGGCCTGCTACAGAGAATGGACTGAGCAGAGGGAGCCTGGAAAGAGGGGCTGGTGGTGCCATTTTGGGGACAGAAGCGCCCGAACACAGTAGCTGGGTGTATTCAAGAACAGAATGGCCTGACAGAATGGACCTGGGGCGAGACCACTGGCCCCTGAGGCGTGAGAAAATGCTAGTGTGACTAAGGGTGTGCAGCAGGAGGGATGCGGTATGATGGGTTCTGAGCTATTGGCAGCAGAGGAGGGCTGCCCAGAGCTGAGTGGTTGCTGGGTGCTCATTCCTCTGTAAGTTACTCCCCCCACATGATAATAATAAATGCACATAGCAATATGTTATATGATTTGCCTGATAGTGCAAGAGACCCAGAAAGAACTCTGGCAACATGTGCTAAACAGAGGGAGCAGCTCTACGAGCTGATACAGAAGTGGCTTACATCTATCTGCAATACCAAGAAGCTCACAGGACTGGATGTACTTTAAAAAAAAATGGAACAAGGGGCAGGAAAGATTGTTCAGCGGTTAGGAGCACTTAACTGCTCTTGCAGAGGACCCAGGTTCAGTTCTCAGCACCCACATGGCTACACACAGCCATCTGTAACACCAGGGCACCAGGCACCTAAGTGGAACATATACATACATGTGGCCGACACACACACTAAAATAAAAAGAAGTAAATTTTTTTTTTTTTGGTCTTTTTGAGACAGGGTATCCCCATAGCCCCAGCTGTCCTGGAACTCACTGTGTAGACTGGGCTGGCCTTGAACTCACAAAGATCTGCCTGCCTCTGCCTCCTGGGTGCTGGGATTAAAGGCATGTGCCACCATGCCCAGCAGAAAAAAATTTTTTTAAATGATGCAAATTTTTTTTTAATGATGCTAATAAACTTAAAGATGGAGGTGAAACAGGAACCCCACAAGGCACTTTGGACCATGGCAAGGAGTTGATTCTGCACCCTACGTAAAAAGCAAATTGTTTTGAGGGTTGTAATGTAGAGAGTGTGTTGAAAACTGATTGTAAAATAATTCAGACTGTCCTGGTGACCCTGGAGAAGGTTGGTGGTCTTCATCTGGGATGAAGGCAAGAGATGCTCAGAAGTTAGCTGAGGTAAGATACCTTCCAGATTCAAAACAAACAGGATGTTCTGAACTGATTAGCAGTTGGGAGGTGAAAGGCAGGGAGGAATGCAAGCAGCCTCTGACTTCATAGTGACCAAGGACAGGATCCATCTATGAAAGTGTGGTTTTGAAAATCCTGAACTGATGATCAATCAAATTCAGGTCAATTAGACTGGGCTAAGGAATATTCGCATAGTTCTTAACACATGACTTCAGGATGTCTTAGAGGGTGCTTCCCAAAGAGATTTGCATTTGAATTACTAAGTCCAGTTAAGAAGGTCCATTCTCACCAATGTGGTAATCCCTTGAAAGCCAAGATGGAACAAGAAGTGGAGGGAGGACAAGTCTGCAATTTCTTCTGGAGCTAAGACATCCATCTTCATGAGCATTAGAAGCCCAGGTGCTCAGACATTCAGAGCCAGGATGTACCCTGTGGTTCCCCATATTCCACCAGTGTGACTGGCCCCCAGCTTGCCGATGGCATGTCATAGGACTTCTTGGTCTCTATAACTACAGGATCCAGTTTCTATAAGAAATTCCCCAAAATAGATGATGATGATGATGATGATGATAATGATGATGATAAATAGGTAGATAGATGAGTGATAGATGATAGAGACAGATGAGGGGACAAATAGAGATAGAAAGTAGGTGATAGATTAGATGATAGATAGATAGATGATAGATAGATAGATAGATAGATAGATAGATAGATAGATAGATAGATAGATGATAGATGATTGATATAGATAGATAGATAGATAGATAGATAGATAGATAGATAGATAGATTAGATGATATAGAGAGATAGATGACAGATGATAGGTAGATAGAAGATAGATGATAGATAGATAGATAGATAGATAGTTAGATAGATAGTTGATAGACAGATGATAGACAGATGATTGGTAGATTGATAGATAGGTGATAGATCTGTTCTTATGTCTTTGTTTGTCTAGGACACCTGACTAATACACCTGGCAAACACATTAGAAAATAATTTTAATAGATTATAGCCCTGGGGAAAATATGGGGAGCATATAGAAAATTTGGAGTCACCACATTACAGAAGATATTTAACACCCTGTAAGTGAATGGGGGTGGTATAGCAAAACAAGAACTCTTAGTAGTTCTAAGTTTCTCCACAGCCTACATGTTGAAAATCATGGTTACCTTAGTCTTACTTTATTCAATATTCTGTCCTGCACATTTTAGAAACTCCAAGTTTTATTGAGCCAAAAAGAAAAATAATGACTGTTTCACACACTGTTAAGACCAAGAACTCACACGTCTTTAGATACAGATGGATCCAGGAGACTGTATCTGCTCCCAGGACTCAGTCATTCGTTCTTAGTTTTCTTTTTCCTGTGTGACTTTGTTATAGGTCAGTTCTCTCTACTCAGCAACCAACAGGGTCAGATTTACATTCATCGATTAATTAGCCCTGTACTAAAGAGTGCTTCTCCATTCCAATAATTCTAGAAAACTTCGCAAATTTTTCTTGATTGTTCTATCTTAGGACATACATCAGATTTGTAGTAATCCTATGCCTAGAATTTGCTGACAGTCCAGTTTGTACCCCATTGTCCACATTTGGATCCAAGAAATGTAAACATGACTGGTCCCTCAAACAGGTAACATAACAAGCCATAGGAGAAATAAAAGAAATCATCTATGAAGAAGTGAATATGGATCGTGGGCTGGTAGAAACACCAACCACACAGAGACTGTGCCCATCTCTAAAACATGCTGATAACAAGAACCATCTGAAATGTCTCCTTGTCTCCCTAGACCATCAACATGGAGTTGCATTTCCTTCAGCAAAGCCTATATATGACAAAGTCTAGAAATGGTTGTGAATGTGAAGGGGGGTGGATTGCTGATACAGGTTGACCCTGAAATTAAGTAATTGAAATACAAGTCAAATTTCTGCCTTTAAAGACATGAGAATAGATGCTAGAGATGTGGTTCAGAGGTTAAATTATATGGTGGTTTGAATTAGGTGTCCCCCATCAGCTCAAGTATTTGAATGTTTGGCCCTAGTTTGTGGGGCTGTTTGTGGAGGTTTAAGAGCTGTGGCCTTGCTAGAGGAAGCACTTGGAGGGAGGGCAGGATTTGGAAGTTCATAACCAAGTCCCATTTCCAGGTTCTTTCTCTGCTTCCTGTGCCTGCTTGAAGATGTGAGTGCTCAGCTTTCTGCTGTGGTTGCTTCCTGCCATGCCTCCCTGCCATGATGGACTCTTACACCTCTGGAACCATAGGCCAAATCCTTTCCTTCTATAAGTGGTCTTGGTCATGGTGTTTTATCACAACAGCAGAAAAGTAACTAATACAGAAATATGTACTGCTCTTCCAGAGGACCTGAGTTCAATACTTAGTGTCCATGTCAGGTGGATCACTATAACTATATAACTACAATTCCAGCGCCAGGGGATCTATGCTCTCTGTTGGCCTCTGCAGGCACCTGCACTAACACATGCATACACATACACCTATATATACACATACACATGAAAAAAATAAAATCTTTGTGAAAAATAGTAAAAAGACACACAGATAATGGTACGATAAGGCAAAAGAGTGAGATGGCTGCTTGTGGCAGGGAGCAGCTTTAGGATTCTAAACAAGACGTGACAGCCACGGGCAGCTGCTTTTTGCACTAAGGGAAAGAACTGAGAAGTCTATCAGGTTGATGTGCTGACACGCTAATGGAAAACACCTTGAATATAAGTACAAAATGAAATAAGTTAAAAGCAGAACTATCACAGGCCCATTACTCTGCTTGGAAGGAAAGAGTGTTGAGCTAGGTGAATTATTTTTAGTTTTTAAAAACAGAGTCTGACCCAGTGTTTCTGTATTGATGGAACTTCTTGGAAACCACAATTGTGTCATGAATCTGACCTCACATGTCATATTAACATTAGTTTTGTCTTGCAGTCACTGAGAAAGAGAATGTATGAAGCTCTGAATCCATTGTCCATTGTCAGTTTGCTCCTGCATCCTGCGAACTTTTAGCTGGTTAGACCAGCAAGGGGCAAGTTTTGTTCCTGAAACCAATGAAAGAAATGGTATTAGATAGGATAATCTTAGATGCTATAACAAATAAGGCCAAAAATATTATGATGTAATTACAATAAAAGTTTGCTACATGAAGATACATGCATGAAGAACATGAACACTATCAAAGAAAGAAAGCAGGGAACAGGAGAGGATGATAGAGGGGCTGAGCGATGGCTCAGCACTGACTGCTCTTCCAGAGGACTCAGGTTCGTTTCCCAGAACTCACATGACAGTTAACAAACATCTCTAATTACAGTTCCAGGGTATCTAACACCCTCTCTGGCCTTCAGTGGCATTGCACACATGGGTGCACCTATATGTATGCAGGCAAAACATAAAATAAATGTAAATCAATAAATAAAAATTTAAGAGAGGGTGATAGAAAATGGAAAACTAACTTCATATTTTCTCTCAAGTGGTAGCTAAATTTAAATATAAATGTGTATATATGTATACATACATATATAAATTTTTATATGATGTACATACATACATTATATATTATGTATATATTTATAATAGAAAATGTGTGTGATACAAAACAATAAGGGAAATATTTTGATGGAGGAAAAACAAAAAAGAAGAGGGGAGGAAGGATAGGGACAGGAGAGAGTAAGAGGAAACAATATGAGCAAGGCGTAACAATGGATGTAAGAAAATATTATAATGAAACCCACCACTTTGTGTGCTAACTAAAAAGGTAGATACTAAACCAAGTTTGTTATTCCCTAGAAGGGTCTGGAGGGAAAGTCACTAATGATCCTTGCTGTCTTTCACATAGTGATTCAGAGATCCGTACTGGCTCCATCTTTAAGTTCCACCATCCTTGGCTCATTGTCTATCTTTTGAATCCAGAGACTGGAGGGAAGAAAGGAACATGGAAGAGTCACCAAAAAACAAAAACAACAACAAAAAAAAACAGTTTGGTGTGGAGTGTGCATATTGCCTCTAGTCACACTCTGCTAGTGATTGTGAGTTACATAACTCCCCTCAATACAAAGATGTCCCAGGCTGGGCAGCCATTCCTGACAACAGCACCTTATCACAGATGGGGAGAAGGAATCAGGGCTGACAGCTAGTATCCTGCAATACAAAAATCTTCAGTCTTCTCACCAGGTGGAATTCTTAGGAACTTTTTGCATGGCAGTGTGCCTTCATGGTCTGACATCAAACATACCTTGGAAATTCTGGTTGGAAATTCACAGATCTCCAGGAAGTCTTGGACAAGCAATTATAGACCCCTATTAAGGTTATGAGGATTATGCATGTTATTTGCTAAGTATTTGACATAAAGCGACATCTGTTATTATTAGTTTCACTCAGCTAATGGACAAAGTTCCTAGATGCTTGTTTCTGCTTAGTTTTGCGGGTTCCATCTTGAACCTAGTTTTGACTGTTTCTTTTAGTACTGTCCACCCATCCCCAACTTCATCTGACACTTCACAAAGTGTCCAATCCCCTTCCTTATTCCTCTTGACTCCCCAGCTTCCCTCATCCATTCTGCACACCCCGTACTCACGATTCTTAGCAACCTTAGCTGAGGAGATGGGGAAAGGAAGTATATCCATGGAGCTGAGCAAGTGTCTGCAGCTTTGCAAAACTGGCAGAGCTCAGCACAGTGCTTTTCATAGAAAACTCATAAGGAAAAATATTATTGTCTAAAATATGGAGGCTCTGGATGTGTGTATGCCTGAATCACTTTTATGTGCACATGGATCACATACATGTGCACAAACTTATACCCATGTATTTGTAGACTCATGTGTAGATGTGTGGTAGAGCTTCTTAGATGATCCAAAGCACTATTTATTACATGTGCATATAGGACTAAAGGAGAAAAATATATCTTGCACTTTGAAATGTCTGATATATTAGTTGTTTTTCCCATTTCTGTGAAAATGTATTTGACAAAAGCAACTTAGGAAAGAATGGCTTAATTTTTCTCTGTTCTGCAGGGCTACTGTCCTTCATGGTCGGAAATGCATGGCAGCATGAGTCTGCAGTGTCTGGTCACGTTTCACCCACAGTGAGGATGCAGAGAGATGAATGCTGGTGGTACTCATCAGCATTTCTTACTCCTCTCCCCCTTTGATTCAGTCTGAGCCCCCAACCCATGTTTAGGGTGGGTTTTTTTTTCTCTACTTGATTTAAACCTCTCTGGAAACACCCTGGAAAGTATGCCCAGAGATGTGTCTCCTAGATCATTCCAAATCCAGTCCAGTTGATGAAGATTAGCCATCACATCTGCCAATGCGTACCTCAAATGTATAGGTGGAAGTGAGGTGACAAAGCCTCCTAATGACTGGATAGCACAGCACAGCCATGCTTGTCCTTTGCCCAAGCTGGTCATCTCAAAGATATCTGTGACTTACATCAGGGCTCTAGGAAAGTCAGGATGAATGGATCATAGATACAGACAATAGTTATCAAATGTCCACAATGTGCACAGAGCTGTGCTATCCAATACACAGGTCACCTGGAGGCAAAGTCTATTAATTCCATTGAAAAGATGAAGAAACTGAGATTTAAAGAAATTGTGTAACTTCTTATAGTTAGCCCAGCATCTTTAAATTGCTGAAGATAAGTCTTTAAAAAAACAAGTGATTCCAAAACGCAAGTTCTTTGTTTGTTGGTAAAAATATCTTTTGTAACCATTTAACATGCACACACACACAAACACACCCAGAATTATTATTATTATTGCTGTTGTTATTGTTATTATTATTACTACTACTGTTAAAGGAAGGCAAGGAGGAAGGAACCCCCCTCCCCCCATGTTTGCAACCACTACATGGGTTCACATAAAGAATTCTAAAGATCTTGAAATAAAAGTTTTGGTTTTACAGGCTAAGAAATGTGTAGAGAGGGAGTAAGACAGAAGAAAAATCTAGCTGACTGGCCAGAAAATAAGTAACACAAGAGAAATGAATCACACTTGCCTGTCCTTGTGGTCTTATGCTAAGGAAGGTACAGGCCTGTCTGAATGGCTAGCCTATAATCTCAAGTAGCAGGAGGGGCTGGAGAATGCAGAGGGTACCTATCTGTCTGCATGCAAATTTAAAATATGGTCATAGAAATTATTTTAAACTCCACTTAGAGGAGAGTATTACAGGGTCAATAAATCATATCACATACCATTTAGCTTGAAAAGTATAGGGTTAAGAAGCAAATGATTTGAAAGCAAAGGCAGAGTACAAATCCATATGTTCCTCTGAAATGCAAAAATACACTCACTTAAGCAGATGTTTGGCCTCTGTGAAAGAAAGACAGGTCTCTTGGTTTATGGGAAGTTTGGAAAGATAATCCATTTCTCCCTCGTTCCTTCTCCTCAGTTCCCCAGTCAGCACCATATGCCCCTCTCCTCACTGTCTGGATGACAGTGAGACCACAGTTTATTTCCTCTGTAATTACAAAGCTCTGCTTTCTCCTCCAACTTTCAAGGCTGCATCAGCCGACCATCAATCACTGCCTGATTGCCTCAACGTCTGCCTGTGAATGGTGAACAGTATGTCAATAATCACAGTATCAGAGGCAGTTTCTGAAGCATTTATTTAGTGGGAGCAGTGGTGGAGATGCCTGAGGAGGTGACACTGAAGCTGACCCAAATAGGAGATAGCCAAGTGAGGACAGCTGAAGAGCAGTTCCTAAAATGAGTGAGCAAGAGCCAGGGAAACAGCAGATGGTGAAGTGCTTGCTTTGTAAGCAGAAGGACCTGAGTATGATGCCCAGAACTCACTCTTTGTAAAGTGAAATAAAATAACAGTTAGTTAATAAATAAGTAAAACTCTGGCCTGGTGTTATATACTTGTAATCCCAATGCTGGGGAGGCTGAGACAGGAAGATTCCTGGTGCTCACTGGCAAGCCAGCCAAGCTTATCCAGTGACTCCAGGCAGTGAGAGATCCTGATTTAAAAATTAAGGTGCCTGCCAGGTGTGGTGGCACACACCTTTAATCCCAGCACTCCAGAGGCAGAGACAGGTGGATCTCTGTGAGTTCAAAGCCAGTCTGTTCTAACTAGTGAATTCCAGGCCAGCTGGGGCTACAAGGAGACTCTGTCTCAAAAAGACCAACTAAAAATGATGGTGCCTTAGCAACAGCACCTGAGGCTGTCCTCTAGCCACTGCACATACATTCATGCATGTGCCTTCCCCATATGCACATACACACTAAAGAGTGAGCAGGAATTAGTCCCAAGCATTGTTCTGGCAGGTTTAAGGAGAGAGGCATCTTCCAAGACTGACTGAATTGCTATAACGCAGAAGCATCCACTGTGGATGATTTTGACATTGTGAATACTTTGCAATGTCTAGAGACATTTCTAGTTGTCAAAACTAGGATTTGGGTGTTGCTGGCATACAGTGAGTAGGTATAAAGGATGCTGATAATTCCTATAGTACACAGCCTGGTTACTGAAAGCAAGAATTATTGGCTCTCATATCCTAATAAGACCAAGGTTAAGGAATTCTACAACAGAAGTCTAAGTATAGAGGCCTAAGCAAGACAGGCTTAATTGTATTTGCTGCCCCCAAATGGGCTGGTTTGACTGATGAGACCAGCTCTATGGTGGCAGGAGCCCCTGCTCCTTTAGCTTGTCACTATGCCCTGCCCCCCTCCAACACCTGCTAGGACAAGGGTTAGCAAACTTTTCTCCAAGGGACCAGACTGGCCATGGCTTTGTTGATCACAAGGGCTCTGTCATAACTTCTCACATTTAACATAGTTACATGAAACTAACATAGGTGGCACCTAGGTGAAGAGACAGAACTGTATGCCAATAAAACTTTACTCACATAGACAGTAGGCAGGATTGGCTCTGCAGGCTGTTGGAACCCTGCCTGGTCAAAAGGGCTTTGTCTTCATGAGAGACAGTGGGAGTAGAAGGAAAGTCTGTTTAGTTTTGAAGGGACAGCACAAGGGGTGGTTGCATCCAGCACTTCTCTGTGTGCCCTTTTTGCCAGAATTCAGAATGGCTGGACATGTAGTTCGGGGCTGGCTATCATAGATCCAGAGAAAACTCAGCTGTTATTTATTTTTATTTGTTTGATTTTTGAGATAGGATCTTGCTATGCAGCTTTCTCTGGACTAGAACTTGTGCTACAGATCAGGATGACCTCGAAGTTCCAGGGATCTGCCTGCCTCTGCCTTCCCAGTGCTGAGATTACACAAAGGCACTCTAACAGCTGGCGTCATTCTTATATTTTAAAGCAGGAAAGAATGCCTATCAGGAGATAATTATCAGTTGTTCAATCACCAGAGTGTGGAAATAGGAGAGAAGAAACACCAGAGAGGTAGAGTAAAATCCCATCCTGCCTTGGAGAGGAAATACAGAGTTAAAATTTTCCTCTTAGGAGATATAAAGTGCTCCACAGTTTGATGTGCCGGGACTACTTTTTCATTTTATGAAGAGTGCTTGGTATCAATACACTGAATAAAACTGAAGGACCAGGCTGGGATGTTGTAGGTGTAGGGGCATAGTGGTGAAGGCAGCAGGCGGGGGGCGGGGGCATGCCTCTTTGGAAAACACTGCTGTACTGTAGGTAAGAAAGAAGAAGACAGCTGGAACAAATGTGGTAGAGAAGATCTGAAGCAAATGGATGTCAGGGAGGTTACAAGGCACCCTACAGATTAATCCTCCTTTATAGGAATTTAGGAAAAGCAATTTTAATTATTATCAATAATTAAAATATAAATAATTAAATTAAATAGGCTTCTGTAACCATTGTCTCTACTGTGGACTTGGCTTAGCCCACACATTTTATCTTCCTCCTTTTCCATCTAGACTCTAGTACCATGGTGGCCATCATCCCTTGGGGAATGGAACTGAGAGCTTAAGTGACTAGGGAGGTGGGTGCAGCATTCACAAGTCCTAGATGTAATGAGTGGGCAATCCCAGAGCTCGACATACGCAAAGTGAGGAAATGGCATGTGCTGTGAGACTGGCTGGCACCAAGGGAGACAAAAGCCCATGGTGTAATTACACCGAGTGTATAATATGATGCAATCGACGACTGTCTCCAATATGCCCTGCAGTGCTCTGGAAAGGCTTTGAATAACAGAATTCTCCCAAGCTGTGGGTCTGTGTCCCTGGAAGCCTAAGAAAGCTGTGGCGGCACCTTATCTTCTTTCTGCCAACAGTGCCTTGGGCATTTATTGAGCATCTACTGGACGCCAGGTACCAAGTTCAGTCATAAGGATGTAGAGGTGAATACCACACAACTTCTAACTTTGTCAAACAAAAGCTTTCCAGTTGCTGTCACTGGGCCCTGTGAACAAAGGCCAGACAAATGTTTCTCTCATTTATTTAAAGTGAGTTTCCAGTAATGAGGGTATGTTAACTGGCAGTCTCGGTTACAAAGTTTCTGTGGAATTCCTTTTGGCTTTGCATTGAGTGTAATGGACACATTTGGCCTTAAAGACATGCTGTCCAGTCATGCACTTTCAAGGAATCTCCTGAAAATCTGTTGGCACTGTTTTTTCCTAAAGAGAAAGGACAACACGTTCTTTGTTATCTTTAGTTGTTTATGTGTTGTCAAAATTGCTATGGTGACTAACTGGCTAAGTCTCTAAATAATAAATAACTTCAGGGAGGAGATGAACTGTGGAGTGGAATTCTGCTCTAGCCTCTTCTTACTTTCTGTCCTCTAATCTGTTTCTGCTAATGTTTGTCAACACAACGTTTTTTGGAATCCCTCCATAACTACAGTCTGTATGTATAGGCAGAGAATCCTCAGAGACTCAGAGCAGAGAACATGGGCTGGGTTTATGGGCAACACTGTCAGAAGCATAAGCCAGGCTGGTCATTCACACACCTCACAGCCATTCATTCATTCCTAAAGTTATTCAGCTCAAAATGTGCTAGTACTGGGCTGAATACTTTGCATGGTTTTCCTCATTTAAATATTGAAACATTCAGTTCAATCCTGGACTGTCTTCAGAGTCAAACTGCCACTATCTATGTCAGATCAACTGTTACTACTTACTTGTCAAAGATCATCCCAACTAGGCTTCAGGAATTTTGGCATTTCTTCATTGAGGAGGGGGCAGGGAGGATAACGAGATCCTGACTTGAGTATCCAGCCACTCCTCCCTACCAGTTCATTGCAATTCTGATCTAATTGCACATGGCCTTGGGGGACTCAGGGAAGGGCTGAGTATATAGCCTGGGGAAGACTAGGGAACTCCATGGGGGGTGGTCATTAACTGTGCTGGGTGCAGACTTTCAAACGCACCTGCTTTGGGTTCACTCATACTCCTCTTGGCAGCCCCTCGTCTATGCCCAATAACTTCACTGGTTCTCTGGAGGGAGGAAATATTTGTGGAAAAATACATGTTAAAACATCCAATCTTCATCCACTATGGAAAGCAGTAGCCTGCAAGACCATGTCATCTGTGAATGATAGAGGCAGCGTGTGTACAGGCCTTTCTGACTCACAAGTCCATAAAACTCTACTAACTCCTTGGGACATTGACTGAGCATCTACCTTTTTCTAAATGTTATTATTATTGTTTGTGACTGTGCGTGATGTGGAGAGGGGCATGAGTGCCTTGGTGCACATGTGGAGGACAGTTCTTTCTTTCCACCTTTACGTGGGTTCTGGAGAGAAAACTCAGGTCATCAAGCTTGCCTGCAAGCATGTAACACACTGAGCCATCTCACCAACCCAGTATCTATTTTTTAAATAAGATCTTTTATTGCTGTTTTTCATTATGATGGTCTTTATGTCTCAAATTCAACTGATCTTTTTTTCTTGTCAAGAAAGAAATATGTTCATATATAGCATGTTTTGGCCAACCAATGCCTGTGGGCCAAATCCAGCCTTTTTGAAAATAAAGATTTATTGGAACATAGCCACACCCATTCTTTGACATATTGGCTCTTGCCTACTTCTGTGCTACATAGTCAGAGTTGAGTAGTCCTGACAGGCACCAATGGTTCACAAAGCCATGTATTTACTGACTGGTTCCAGAGAAAATTGTTGCCAACCCCTACTGAGAACACAATTGTATGTATTGTTTCTTTCATGAACTTGTTTCTAGTGAGTAGACAGTGCTATTCAATGACTTGTCAGCTTAGCTGTTAAATAAATGATTATGTATACATTACTTGCTTGATTCAATGTAGGTAATTTTTTTCAAACTTTTGTACAGGTGTACATCATATATTGGGTAGATTACCCCACAGTCCTTTCTCTCACCCCTTCCTCCTTCCCTTGATTTCTTTGGCCCCTCTAGACAGTTTGACCTCTACTTTCATATCTCTCTCTCTCTCTCTCTCTCTCTCTCTCTCTCTCTCTCTCTCTCTCTTACACACACACACACATAAACACTTATATATGGTTTAATAAACAAGGTTATCTCATTTCCTGGACAATGGATATAAATGGAGGTTATTATATTAAGTGAATTAAGCCAACTATAGAAAGATAAATATTGTATGTTTTCCTTCATTTGTAGTTTCTAGATTTTATAGCACTACCACTACATAGAATCAATACTTTTCAATCAAATGCAAAAAAAGAATGTCACAATGTTAGAAACCTATCCTGGAAAAGATTTCTATACAGGGAAGAAAATGCACCATTTCCAATTGAACACTGAGATGTGTAACTTTTTTGACTCTTTCCAGAAAGCACTCCTAGCTTTTTGCTAGTCTTCAGAGTTGTATGCAATCCTTTTTTTTTAAAAATTCTTTTTGGTCTTTTTTTTGAGACAGGGTCTCTCTGTAGCCCACCACCTACCCTCAACACACACTCTGCTGGGCTCCCATTTCCTTTACGCACTTATACATCCAAGAGTTCTTAGCATGTCTAGTCAGTTACAGTACCTCAGGGAAAGGGGGGTAAATAACAATGAAAAAAGAGCATATTAGAAAAGTGAGAAGCATTCTTTCCCTTATCTCCTACAGCTTAAAAAACTAGTGAAAACTTTGTAGTTCGGGGCTCAAGCAAGCCAGTGTGGGCTCTTCAGGCCTAGCTTTATCTTCATCTTTAAGCATATATAACCTGCAGATAAATTATAAGTTACTACAAAGATTCCCACCAATGACAGACTGAGTCACTGTCCTCCAAGCCCTTTCATCTTTCTGGATTCCACTTCTAAGGCTCTTTACATTCTGTCAAAATGGAGTGTGTTTTTGTCAACATCACAGACTATGCCAGCACTTGAACACATTTTCCATTTTACCTGTACAGAGAAACATGACCATGGGTGAAGATTTTTCCAGCATTGCTTTTTCGCTCCTATCTCAGAAAGGTTCTAGCCAGCTCTCTGAAACACTTTGTGTCTGTTCTTGTGCAGAAACAGAATGAACAGTTAAAAGTGACTTTTGTTTGCTAAAATGTAACAAACGATCATCCTAGAAGCACCATCCCCCTGAAGAAATTACCTGGTGAGTACTTTGTTTTAACTTTTTAATTGCCAAGTGCACACTTGATTTGGGGACCAAAACCACAGTTCCAGGACAAGATTTCAAAGAACACCAATGCCACGGTTCTCTTGGTTGGCTGATGTCTCAAAAATCTTCTGCTCAAAGCGATCCTAGAAGAATAGACATTCTTTTGTTTTAAAAAAACGAATTAAAAAAAAAAAAAGAAACAAAGTGAAAGGAAATTCTCCTTTCAGGACAACCTAAAGGCATTGTGTGTATATGTTCATGTATGTGGGCTGCATGTGTGTTCATAGATGTATGTGTATGTTGTGTATTTTGAGGGGTGGGGGCCATGAGTACAGGCATGTGTGTGTCTGCCTGTCTGTCTTGGGGGGGTTCATGTGAACAATGGCATTGGGTATTTTCCTCAGTCACTCTCCAGCTTATATTTTGAGGCAGGGTCTCTCACTGAACCTGGAGTTCACTAATTCATCTCAGCCGACTGATCAGCAAGCACCAGGGATCCTTTTGTTTCTACCTCCTCAACACTGAGCTTACAGGTTAGCATCAGGGCACCTGACTTTTTATGTGGGTGCTGAATAGTTGAACACAGGTCCTCAAGGTTATATGGCAAGAATTATGCTTACTTTACCAATTCAGTCATTTCCCCAGCTGTTGACTGGCACTTTAATGAATAACTGTACTTGTGTGTTATACTTGAAGGACCAGAGATTCTCTGGAAGTGACTGGTTTGGAGAGCTTCAACTCTATAGCATGGATCCTCATACTCCAGCTGATACCAATGTTGGAGCAGACGACATTCTGGTGCAGAGAGTGCCCCATTGTGAAACACTGACCTCAATGCTGGCTATTCAAGGCTACCAGTGTCAAAAGGCAAGCACCATCCCACTATAGGATTTTGCTTGTCAAACCATTCAGGAAGGAGATGATATATAGAATGGGCTTCTAAGCTTCCATTCTCATGTAGAGAGCAGCTGGACAGTGGGACTCATCTCCCTGGAACAGAAAATTGTTCTTTACCACCTCCTTACAATAATAATGCCTAGTACCTATGTAATGTCTTCACAGGTTTCTACATATAAAAATTAGTTAATTAGCAATTATTACCATATGCTAGTTAAGCACGGATTATCATTATCATAATTTTACAGACTGAGTAAATGGAGTGGAGGAGAAGGTGCCAAGAGAAAAATTAAAATTAATAAGTTCCTAGATGATAGGCTTGGACTGCAGTGTCTCTAAAAAGGTGGTTTATTTTAAAGGACACCCTGGGAAGTGATGGAAAAATCTACTTTCCAAACTGAAATTTTTCTGTTTCTTAATGGAATTGCTGCTGGGATTCTGGATTTCTTTTATGCCTGATTCTTTATGAGCACACCTGTGATGACTTGGCTCTCTCAGTTTTGGTCAAGGAATCTATATAATCATAGGTCTCACTATTTAAATCCCTTACCTTGTTTGTTTTCCCACATGTCTCTACATGGAAATACTTGCACGTCTCTTAGAGTGCCTTGGAAACTTGAAAACATGCATTTGGAACAGCAAATATTGGGGACATTGCAATGAGTTTCACCTATGAACCAGACATCAGCCAAAGCCCTGAGGCTAGAGCTCTTGCCCACATCACTAACAACTTTTTACACTTTAACATGTTCAAAGCTTGAACTTAACTCTAGAAACTGTACCATCATGTGGTTTAACTGAAGGAAGAGGCTCTAGAGTTCATTGTATAAAAGTAGTTTTGAATGTGTTTATTTAGAAGAGCATTGAGTTGTATTGCTCTATAGTTTTTCCTCTACAGAGATAGTTGCTTTAGGACAATATAGCTGCTGATAGTGAGAGAGATGTTGATACCTGTTTCTGAGAGTCATTTCACAGGGATGGACAAGCATGTATTTGCAGGTAATGCTTCCCCTCATCAGGATGGTTTACCTTTCTAGCATTTCTTTGGGAAATACTTTCTTCTTTCATCTTTGACCATTTGTCTGAGTAATACTGTCCCACTGCCTAGCTTGAGAATGGGCAGATGGAGTGAGTCAGAGCAGGAGTCATGCCGTGGGCATTCACTGTAGGTGCAGTTGTAGTTGTGCCCTTTGTGTTGGGTTGATAAGCTGATCAAATGGAAGTGTGGATCTCATGGGACAGCTCTATAAGTATGTAGGGGCAGCTTGTCTCAGAAGGCAGCTAGACTCCTGAAAAGGAGAGCAGATCCTCAATTATATGAAACAAGTAGCCACTGGGATCAGGGAGATGGCTCAGCCAGTAAAGTGCTTGCCCTGCAATCATCAGGACCTGAGCTTGGGTGCCTAGCACCCACACAAAAACCATGCACAGAAGCAAATGTCTGTCATTTCAGTGCTGGGGGGAGAGAGAAAGGCAAACTTCTCCAGAGGTTATTGGCCAGCCAGTCTAGCTGAATTGATGACCTCAGGTTTGATGAGACACCTTGTCTCAAAAATAAGAAGTAAATTAAGGAAGATACACGGCATGGACTTCTGGTCTCCACATACATGTGCACACTTCCCCACATGCACAAGTACACACATCCGCATGAACATATAGAGGCATACACACATGCAAAAATACATGGCTACTGTCATGAATAAGAAAATAAACCATGTTCAACAGATGTGATTTGGGAAAAATGCCTTATGCATGAAAAAAGGCACTTGCAAATACTACCTTAATAGCTATCATTCCCTTATTAACAGAACTATATTCCTATTGTTTCTATAATAGCTTTATTAAGATATAATTCACAAGCCATAAAATTCCTTCTTTTACATGTATAGTTTAGTGATTTTTAATATATTTATAGAGTTATATAACCATAAGCATAATTAATTTCAGGACATTTTCACCCTCTACAATCAAAGCCCATAACACTAGCAGTATGCCCCTCCTCCAACCTTCCAACAGGCACTAACCCAAACTGTATCTCTACATGGCCCATATAAAAAGCTACATACAGTATGTAGCATTTTTTCAGGCTTCTTTAGATTAATATTTTCAGTGCAAACCCCTGTTGCATGAATCAGTATTTCTTTTCTTATTATGATAAATGATATTCATGTATACAGTGTATTGCATGGGTATTTGGATTGGTTCAACTTTGGGACTATTGTGAATGAGATTGCTATAAATATTCATTTGCATATTGATGAATTAGCACATGATTTTAGTAAATAGGAGTAAAACTTCTGGGTTTCTCAATGTTTAACTTTCTGAAGAACTGGCAAAGTGGATGTTCTATTTCATAGTCCCAACAGCAATACTAGAAGGTTCTAATTTCTCCATATCCTTGTCAGCATTTGCTATTATCTCTTTTTCACTTTTGCCATCTTAGTGATTATGAAGAGCTATCTCCTGATTGAGTGTCCTTAATATTCACGAAGCATCTTGTTGTGTAAAAGACCTCATGAAGTCTCTCCTTGCAGTTAGATGTTTGCTGTTGAGATGTTAGAGAAAGCAGTGGAGTGGAGATTCCAGAAAAGTTCCTTAAAGAAGTCTAAGATGGAGGAAATGTTTGTTCACTTCCCTTCATTTCCCCACATGGAATAACTACTCTGCAGCAAATGGCTCTTGGTCCATGAAGTAAGAATAGAGGCCAGGCCTGAAGAATGGTAGAGCAGGAAGGCAAAAGGATTTGGAGATCCTGAGGCCGGACAGCCACTATAACCACCTTGGGCTGCTAACTATGGATCATACATAATTGTGTGTGTGTGTGTGTGTGTGTGTGTGTGTGTGTGTGTGTTTTCTAGGCTTTTATCCATACTGTGACTCATTCATCACATTCAGGGGCACCAAACTATGCTTAAGGTCCTAGAAACAGAAAGTTATAAGGAGAAGGAAGAAGAAATACTTATTTGTTCAACACTGAGGGCATCTCTGTAAGCACTGAACATGGAAGACAGAGGTGGGTGATACCATTATTCTAAGGTAGAGTATAGACTGTATCATAGAAATGAGACATTGACCAACCTATGCCCTTCAGCACCATCCTGCACTTAGAGCCCACTCAGACTCCTCCGTATAGTGCTCCCTACAAGCTCCTCTGTCTACCTATTTCTTGATCAGTGTTTGATTCTGCACCTCATTTGCTCCCACTGCTGTAGGCTCTAGGTATGCTTTTCCTCAAACAGGCAAGTACTTGGCCCTCCCCATCTGGACACCTTCTTTTGTCCTATCTGGAATGTTCTTTCCTCAGCTACTATTGGCACTTTCTCCTGCCTCATGCACCAACTCTCCTCAGATTCCCCTCTTTGAAGTGGCCTCCTTGACTTTCTCTCCAGCCACACAGTTTGTCTTATCATCCTGAGCAGTGCTCTGCAACTTGAGTCACACTGAATCAGTAGTCTTGCTAAAACATAGATTCTTATTGGGGCTGAGGGTCTGAGTCTCCAATGAGCTCCTAGGTCATGCCCCTGTTTCTGGTCTCTGGACCACACTTAGAGTAGCTCTGCTTTAGAGAACACACTACATTTCATGGTTATAACAGGGATTGCATGTCTATGAATATTTTCCATTCCTTACTCTGGAATGAGGGCTTAAAAATGCAGGGATCCCACCCATCTTGTTCACCTCTGTAACCCCAGTACAGAGAAAAAAAAACCCAAAATATAATAGCTACTAAATAAATACATATTAAACAAATAGAGATTGTTCAAGTGCAAGGAGCAACATACAAGGGTATATACACATAGTTCTGGTAATCCCATCTATGGGTGAAGGAAGGAGGCTTTCTCAGTTTGCAGAATGAGACTTTTACTCATCTTTGTAAGAAGCATCTCCCCAACTCTTCCTATTCTGTACAATCCCCTGCGACAAAAACTTGGCCTGACTCTTCAGATATCTCTAAGATCAAATATTACCTAACCTCTGATCCAATACCAAAGTAATCTTTCAGGCCCCCACAGTGACTCACAATGGCAATGTTAAGAATCAAGTAGTCAGACTGAAATGTACTTGTTTGTGGATGATTGCAGTAACTTATCCCTCTCTGAGGATCCTTCCATTCCACAGATAAAAGATTCTGGTCTAATTACGTGATGCTATTTCACCTATGGAGCATCAATACGAAGCCCAGGGAAGCCACCAAAGAATACAAAAGTTATTGACATTTTTGTATTCCTAATTTTGAGCCCATGATTTATGTAAGGTAGCTAAGAGTTGATCTGAGGTCAAAAGAGATGAGCCATAGATAGGTGTGGAATGACCATCTGTGTCATTTGTCAGGCATTGCCTCCCAAGTTTAGAGTTATGGGCAGAAAGCAAAATGTTCACAGTGACTAAGAGAGAAGATTCTGATATACTGGCATAGTGGTTTATACCTATAATCCCAGCACTTGGAGGTGGAGGCAGGAGGATCATGAATTAAGCTACATAGTGAGTTCAAGATCAGCCTGAGCTATGAGACCCTGCCTGAGATAGAGAGGGGGAAGGAGGAAGAGAGGGGGAAGGGATGGGAAGAATGGAGGGAATGATTAGAGAAAGAGAGAGAAAATAACAGAGGATGAATTTTGGAATTTTCCTATCCACATTTCTTAACTGCCACTTAGATAGGAAATCTCTGCAAACTTCAGTTTCTTCATCTGTGGAATAGGTGACTATCACCTCTACAATTTGATGTGTTGTGAGGGTTAATGAGATGATGAAGGCTAAGTGCTGAACTAAGCATGTGGCACCGAGTATAAACTCCAAAGACAGCAAGCATTTTCACCTTCTGGTTGAAAACGTTAATGCAGATGACAGCAAGAAGAGTTTACAATCAGTAGGATGGTGAACACAGATACAGCATTTCTATTTGGGTGAGGCTTTCTCCTGTTTTGTTAGAAAGTAGAGAATAAGGTTGTAAAAAGAAAGGTGATGGGAGAGGTGGTATAGACTATCCACATTTCTGAAAGAACCTTTCATCTGTCCAGAGAGAATTTATCCACATATCAACATCAGGTGCTTCTGAGACAGTTGAGTATGTATGTAATCCAGGTTAGACAGATCATCCTCTTTCCTCAGGAGGCCTGTCGTGCCTCATATCCACCTTCCCCCAGTTTTGCTGCACATTTGGCAGTGTGAAGCCTCACTTTTCAGTGCCATCTTCCCTTCTCACTGTACTGCCAGCCAGCACAGGTGATTCTTTAGCCTTTAGAGGATGTGGGCTGCTACCAGTAGTGCCTGACTTTAGATAGAACAGACGGCGCCCTATAACTCTGTAGCTCTCATTCTGGAAGCAGATTATCCCGTGGAGATATTGGCAATTGACTTTGGACGACACTGGTCACACTTGTGGTAGGAGAGTGGTACTTTACAATTGCGTTTTGTGGACATCACCGAAACATACTTCTAAAAATCCCACAATGCAGAGGACAGTCCCACAACAAAGGATGGTCTACTGGAAAAAATGATAAAGCCCCAACTTCTTCTTAATAGTCTATGCTCTTGGTTTCCCTGTCTGTGAAATTGAATCCAGTGATGGAACAATGTGCATGTCTCTCTCTCTGCTCTTACATTCCAGAAGGTATCTTTATTTGCTTTGATTTTTTCTGACCTCCAAGAATTTTAATACTAAAGTTAAGTAATGAGGAGGGTCGCCCTGAAGACTTTGTTTTGGCCTGAAGGGGTGGAATGACAAGAGGCCAGGGCTTCTCTCTGACTTCCGCCATGGATCTTCATCCACAGCCCCTCATTCTGTCATCAGGGGCCACAGATGGGTGAGGGACAACTCTAAACTAAAGTGTACATCTCAAGTAAGTGCTAATTTTCCATTTATGGTGCATTACAGAGCCATTCCCTGTTCCTCAAAACCAGTTTGGTTTGAAGATTACCACCTTGTTGACACTAGCTTGTCTGTGAAACTGACAAGCCCACACACCTTGGGTGAAAGAGTCTGCTTCTTACCCATTATCTGAGTGCCCAGGAGCAGCTTAATAAACACTGATGGGAGATTTGCCCCTGCTGGAGCTTAGCTGAACAAGAGCCATGAAGATTTCACTCCAAGTGGAATCCTATCAAAGAAATGCACTAAGTGATTAAAGCAATGAAATGAAAATATCACAAATGGACCAAAAAACAAATGCCACCAGCACGGATTAAAAGACACCATAGAATGACCTCAACTATACACAGAACAATCTGGTGAGTGACAGCTCTGCAGAGGTCAGTTCAGAACAGTAATCCTTATGGACATCAAGGTGATTCTTTCCCTCCAGTGAAGCAGTTCAATAGTGAAGGTCATGGGTTTTAGCCCTGCAAAGGACAGAAGTAAAAGCAATTAGCAGAATGGATGCTGTAATCCCACCTTCCAGGATCCAGGGTAAACAGTGTTCCGGCTTCTGTTGAGAATCCCGAAGCAGATTCCAAATGAGAATTCCAGAACTTGATTTCACTCTCACCAGGGTTGACTGCCTGTTTCTCAGGAATGTCTACAGACTTGGAAGGTTAAAAAAAAAAAAAAAAAAATTACAAAATACGTGAGTGACGTTATGAACTTTCCACTTAGGTTGGAATCCTGAAAGTGTTGTTTCAACACTCACAAGTGTGGGTGCGGAGTACACAGTCAAGCTTGCTGTAGTGCTAGAAAAGTTGCCATAGGGTAGAAGAAAACTGTGATCTGGGGTGATCTCGGGATCACCAGGGTTTTCCAAATTGAAATCCAGGGATGTCTGCAGATCAGCAGCTTCTGCAGCTTTGGGAGGCTCTTTCTACCAGAGCATTCGCAGGATGCACCCCAGGACTACTGGCTCACACTCACTCTAGAGCCACAAGAAGTTTCCAGAAGCTCTGATTTGCAGCTTCCTCCCTCCGGGGCAATTCTTTAAGTGTCTCCAATGGGAAGAGAGTCACGGAGATGTAACAATAAAAACAAACAAACAAACAAACAAACAGCCAAAACAACACTGAAAGCGTGTAGTTGACATGATCCTGGGTGTCTGGCTGTTACAGGATTTGAAGCTGTATACTTCTGTAAGCAGGGGAATATAATTTTCAAATGGAGTTAATATGCTCTGACAACAATGTACTGATTTTTTTTAATGGATTGATGTGGACGCGCCCCAGCAGGGTGCATACCACTCTGCAGTGCCCTCTCCAGAGGTGTTAGGTGAAGTGGACCAAGCTAGTCAGGCCATCTGGTGTCACCCAGACAGCTAGAAGGGAAGTTTAATTCCTGCAGATTCTCCCTCTAGTCTTGAAAACCTCCGTTTGCTAAACTCTGCGGTTCAAGGTTCATGGATCCTTTTGGTTGCAACTGAAGTTTCAACCGGAGCGTCCTGCAGCCGCTGTAACTTTCCCTGGAATGAAATAAATAAATAATGACCGTAAATTCAGAGATAGCGGTGCCCTCGATATTTTTCGCCTTAGCAATCAGCCACAAGAGAAAGGGGACTGGGGAGAGGGGGGGTGGCCTAAAGTCTTCCTTGGTTGCAGGAGGGACTCTGGAAAAGCTCCTCCCTGCGAAAGCCACAGATGCAGGTCCAAATTGAGGGAGATGTTGTCTGCTGGCGTTTTGTGGCCTATACCGAAACCTCCTTGAGATCCGAAAGGAGATCCCTAAGAGGGTTCTACCTGGCGTCCCGGGCAGGCCTCCGCTTCTTCTGCCTCGCGGTCTCCTCCTTTTGGCCCAGAAAAGGTCTGGAGAGTGCGGAGGCAGGCTATGAGTGCGCTCGTTCTACGGCCAATACGGCCCGAGGAGTCCTGTTCCTCGGGCATTTTCCGAGGAAGTCTGGAGCAATTAGGCTCAGTCCGGGGAGAGCCAGCTAGCGAGCGGGCGGCGCAGCCGGCGTGTCTGGGCCGCCTCGCAGGGAGGGAGGGAGGGGGCGGCCGGTCGCCCGGCGGCGACCCCGGGCCCCGGCCGCCACCATGGGCTTCGAGCTAGACCGCTTCGACGGCGAGGTGGACCCGGATCTGAAATGCGCGCTGTGCCACAAGGTCCTGGAGGACCCGCTCACCACCCCGTGCGGCCACGTCTTCTGCGCCGGCTGTGTGCTGCCCTGGGTGGTGCAGGAGGGCAGCTGCCCCGCGCGGTGTCGCGGTCGCCTGTCGGCCAAGGAGCTCAACCACGTCCTGCCGCTCAAGCGCCTCATCCTCAAGCTGGACATCAAGTGTGCGCACGCGGCGCGGGGCTGCGGCCGGGTAGTCAAGCTGCAGGAGCTGCCCGAGCATCTGGAGCGCTGCGACTTCGCGCCCGCGCGCTGTCGCCACGCGGGCTGCGGCCAGCTGCTGCTGCGGCGCGACGTGGAGGCCCACATGCGCGATGCGTGCGACGCACGACCGGTGGGCCGCTGCCAGGAGGGTTGCGGGCTGCCGCTGACCCACGGCGAGCAGCGCGCGGGCGGCCACTGTTGCTCGCGATCGCTGCGGGCTCACAACGGCGCGCTGCAGGCCCGCCTGGGCGCGCTGCACAAGGCGCTCAAGAAGGAGGCGCTGCGAGCCGGCAAGCGCGAGAAGTCGCTGGTGGCGCAGCTGGCCGCCGCGCAGCTCGAACTGCAGATGACCGCTCTGCGCTACCAGAAGAAGTTCACCGAATACAGCGCGCGCCTCGACTCGCTCAGCCGCTGCGTGGCCGAGCCGCCCGGCGGCAAGGTAGGCGATCGCTGCCCTCCGCGACCTCCCTCCGGTCCGATTCCTTAGGGGACCCAGGGCCCCGCTCTGGTCCTTGGAGTATAGGGATGCTACTACCATCTTCCTGGGAGCATCTCTGCCTCTGTCTTCTTGTAGTGCTTGCCAGCTGCATCACTCCGTGCCAGTCGCTTAACTTGCCTGAGCTGGGAAATATGGTCCCCACAGGCAAGATGCAACGGGGCCAAAGGTAGCTAGCTAGCTATAGCAGTTTCCCGGGGTCTGCAAACACTAAAAGAAACCCCACATCCTAGCGTAGGTAGGGATGGAGAATTACTCTAGAGTCACAACTGTTTACAGGGGCTTTGCCTTACAGACCAGCCTGGTGATCCTGGGAAGCTGTTTATAATCTCTTAAATCAGAAACTGTGGTCCTTGTGGATGTGACTTGCATGGTGACCTGGATCCGCAAATCCTCTGCAGTTCGAAAAGAATACAGGGAACCCAGGGCCAGTGTAGGAAAGCTTGAGAGGAATGCCCGGAGAGAGGTCCCGAGTGTAAAGACTGGATTCAAACGTGGGTTTTCCTGCCAACTCGTTGGCTGACCTTGAGCGAGCAGCTTAACCCATCTAAAGTTGGAAACTGGTTCCTGAAGACTTAAAGAAGGAAAACACAGCCAGGCATTCTGGGAGTATTCATCCGAGAAAGAATTAAACGACCCCTTACCTCCAACAAATGAAAAGCAATAAGTGTGAATCTTAATGAAGTTAGAACTGATTTCAGATCTTGGCTTATTGCTAACCAGCTGGGTGATTTATGGCTTAATCTCCATAGGTGCCTTAGTTTCCCTCTAGTGAAAAAACGGAGGGAATGCATGAAATGGTTTGGCAGGGTGCCTGACTAAGACTACATGCTCAACACGTGTTACCTACAATTTTGTTAAAACACTTCTCCTGAGCCATCCTCCTGGGCTCCTGATCTGTGTAATTACATCAGCCTCCACTAGTGAGGGCCTTACCCTGCTCAGTTCTTACCAGTCATTTTATTTTTTTCAGTAAGGAACGTAGGCACAACGTTGCCATTTTGTAGATGAAGAAACTGAAGTTCTCAGAGAGGCACTCACAGGTCACAGTTTTAAGATTCAGAGGTGGGTTTTGATCCCACGTGTCTCTAGCCCCTATTCTTAACCACCCAATTATGTGGTCTTTCAATATAGCCACCAGTATCTGTTATTCTGTGTTAAGGGCCAACAACAGTGGTACTTTACCCTTTATCTGTTTACTCCTTCCAGATAAGGAAGCTGATCCCAGGCGTTTACATAAACGGTCCAAGAGCCCATAGTGTGACTCAGGAAAAAGGCCTGGATTCAGGCTCTACCTCCCAGAGCAAATGGATTTAGGGAGAGTCAGGTGTGAGTTGACATTTGGGGCTGGGCTGGGTAACTCTTTGTTGTTGGGGGTGAGGGGCTATCCTGTGCATCTCTGTTGTCAGGGGTTGTCCAGTACTCTTTAGGACAATGAACAGCATTCCTGGCCTCAACCTACAAGATGCCAGTAGACATTACTCCCATACCCTAACAATCTTGTCCCATGTCCTCTGGAAGGCATCACCCTGAGAACCACTGGTTTGTCTCCTAGCAAAAGCCACATTTCCAACAGCTGGATGCTGCTGCTTCCTGGTCAGGGGTGTGGGCCCTGCTGCTGCCACTCTGGCTGCCTGCTCCAGATGGCCTGGCAGAGAAGGAAACATGCTTGCCCAAGGGGGCCCCAGGGGCCTGAGTCTATTCTGTTCTCCCTACCCCCTCCCTGCTCCCTCTTCCATGCCTGCACACCAGGCCTGCAAGTTTTCCACCCCTCACCCCCTTCCTGGCCCCTGGCCTGTCTGTCAGCTGCAGTCTCCACAGCTGGCCAGCTCTGGGCTGAAGGGCAAATATTTACAGCTCTGCGTCTCACGGAGGACCGCACAGGCGTGCACAAAGGACTGGTGTGAGCCTGTGAGTCACCCAAACAGCGGATCGAGCCTGCTTTTCAATCAGGCGCCAGGCTTGGGGCAAAGGCTTTCCCAAGTTTCTCTTGTTTATGCTGTCATCTGGGCTTCCTGTGTCATTTTACAAGTGACGCTTATTTATAAATAAGCCATTCACTCCTCCGAGTTCATACATCATTCATTGTTGAGATAGTTTATTATTTCTTCTTGCCTTTCTGTTTTCTTTCTGGAATGTTTGGGTAAATGCTCTCTTAGAATCAAAAATACCATACTTGAATCAAAACTGGATGTTTTCAAAGTTCTGCTGGGTAAGTAGGACAGATAATCAGCAGTATTGAGCTTAGGAACAAGATGTTAATTTTGAGCAGACAGAGAAAATGCCATCCTGCAGTCAGAGGCCTGTTCAGGACTTATATGAACCTCTGTGGCAGGCTTGGGGACAAACAAGGGCATCTTGGTCCAAATGCTGCCCTAGATGGGTTCTCTGTCTTCAGCCCCTGGTCAGCCTCAGTTAGGATCTTAGGGAAGCTTGCTGCTCTTGTCCCCAGGTTAGCCATCTATGGCCTTTGTTGAGAAGGTCAGTTTTTCCTGCGTTAGCCTTCCTCCCACTGGAGCCTCTGCTCTCCTGGGCTGTTTGCTCTTCTGTTCCAGAAGCAGAAGGATTTAGGTTGCCTGGGAACTCTTTGGAAATATTTTATTTCATTTTTGGCTAAGTCCTAATGTTTCTCTATTACAAGCTGAAGTAGGTAAGAAACAGTAGGTCTCCCATGCCTAAGACTTGCATCGTAAAGGATCTGGCGTTCTTCACGCTGTCTTCACCCAGCAACTTCAGTTCCTTGACACAACCTGAGTACCTAGGGTTTGGCTGGACTGGTATCCACATGGTTCTCTCTGTTTAAAATGTGATCAGTGCCTCTCAGGTCTTAGTATGATAGGAATCACATTCCCCAGTCTCACTCTCCTGACATTCTAGTCCCAGTAAGTCTGGCAATGAGGCCTCTGATGCTGGGTTTCTCAAGAATACCTCAGTGGGGCTGCTTATTTGAGGAGCTGCAGAGCTGGTTAAGTTCACATACACACATAGGTGAAGTATACCTTGGTCTGCTCCCCACAGTGATGATTTTACTGACAGTTGTTTCTTTGTTTTCTAGTCCTGGGGACTGAACCCAGAGCCTTGTTCTTGCTAGGCAAGTACTCTACCACTGACCTACATCCAAGCCCTATTTAATGTTTTTGTTTTTGTTTTCCTGCCCTGCTCAGTGTTAGAGGTGGAGTCCGGAGCCTTTTACTTGCTATGCAAGTGCTCTACCACTAAGTTACCTTCCTAGCCTTCTGATTACTGTCAAAACATTTCTTCGTAACCATTTTAAGAGCAGGATAATATTTTAAAACCCACATCAGCAACAGTTAAAGGACAGGCAACAATGGCCTAGAAAGATAAGCTGATTTACCTGAGGCCACATCTCATTGCAGCAGGCCTGGCAGTAAATGTCACGCTGCAGTTAAAGTGATTTGCTCCCAGCCTCAGTTTCCCACCTGGACTGACCCATCAGTTTCTAAGAGCAGAAGTATTCCAAGCACATTTGTTTTGCTTCCTGGGAAAGGAGAAAATTGCAGCAAAACTTAAGAATCACTGGGAAACTTGAGGCTCACCCTTGTACCTTCTGCTGCTCGGCCCTCCCATGTCCAGCCAGTCCTGGGCTCTAGGGCAGCTTACCTGCTGAACAAGTCTTCCATCGATTCACCCTTCTCTGGGTATTTCAGACCATCCCAGTGTTCTCAGTCTCAGAACAGTTAATATTTTGCACTGGCTAATTCTCGTGAGTGTGTGGTAGTGGTGGGGAAAATATGGCAGTGCCCCTAGCAACCACACACCTTGGAGCAGCACTGCCCAAGCTGTGGTAGTCAGCACTATCTGCCGATACTCCAAAGTTGAGAGCAAAACTGATCTTTGTTTCAACCGCCATCATCTCTTGCTTGAACCACTCTGTTCCTCTCTCTCTATATATATATGTAGAGATACATATATACATACACATATATATGGATACATATACATATATATTGGCTACATATACAGATACATACATGGATACATATACATATATATTGGATACATATACGGATACATATATGGATACATATACATATATATGTATCCATGTATGTATTGGATAATACCTTCTTAGAAGTGAAGTCTGACTCCCTCCTCTTTCCTAAACCCTTCTCTGCCACCTTGTTTACCATGGGTGGGAATGGGGACAGAGTCCAGCAAAGTCTGTCTCCTGCTGCCTCCACCTGCCAGTGTTCTACCTTTCCTTCTCTGCTACCAGCTTCACTGGTTTCTGGGGGATATGTTGGTAAGTCCCTAAGCTCTTTCTTGCCTCTGGGCGTTTGTACCTGCTCTTTTCTCTATGTGGAACAGTCTTTTGAAACATTCTTTGCAAGGCAACCTGCATATTTTCCACTTCTCTTGCCCCTGGCCTTTCTGTCTACACTTAGGTTTGTTCCTTATAGACAACTTGCTTTCTATCCTTTGAATCTTGGGTCCAGTATCACTACCTCAAGAAGCTAGGCTTCACAGATCTCACAGATGACATCTGGTAGCTCCAGACTTTCCCTTATTTCATGACATTCACCCCAATTATAACTCAGTAATTGAAGGAGTCTAACCTATTCAGGGCTGTGTCCTCCCTCTTAGAGCCATTGCCATGAGCCCTGTAAGCTCTTGGTAAATGTTTTAGGTGAATTGAAGATTGAAAGGATATTCTTGTCAGCCAGCAAAACCTTTTGGGTTGCTTAGAAAAGTGGGCTGTGTTACAGTAAGAGTGACTGTTTCTGTGTTGTCCCTCCACCCCAGTTAACAAAATTGTTTCCAGGTTCATGTGAGACATTGTTTTTCTTCCCTGAGATCCACGCAGATCAGATTGCTTAAAGCCCCCAAATCTCTGAAACTTCTTTGTCCATTTAGAACTGGAGATAAGTGAATTCAATACACAATCATATCAAAAGGTATTCCATATGTGTGAAGACTTTGAAATATATCTATCTAGTGTTTACTGTTGGGTGTTCTTTGTTTCTGACAAGTGTTAGCAAATAGCCATCTCAAAGTATATCTAACAAAACAGTCTTCTTCAACTAATGAATTGCAGGCTGTCACTTGGATTTCATTGCAGTGATTTATAAAGAAGGTTAGGATTTGGTTTACAGATATGTTATAACTATGCTGAATTAAATGAGTGTAACTGGATGGCTGGAGTTGGGAGTTTTGCTAAGATTTATCTGTAAATGGTTCTTTCTGTGTTCAGAAGTGATGCTTGCCTTTCCGGCAAAGTCTTTGATAAATAAGACTGTGTGTCCAGTAATTTTCACTAGATGTAAGCCAGGGTGCTTAAAAGGAAAGAAAAGGATCCACTTAGTTCCACTGGTTGCTAACACCCTCGGGTGTACTGTGCCTGTACATATCTTACCTTCTCAGGTATTATCTTCATTAAGTAGACTTCTTTTTTTCTCTTTTTCATGGAGGAATCATAAATTTTTTAAAGTCAGAGGCTATGGAGATAGTTCAGTTGGTAAGGTGCTTGCCATGCAAACACGAGGGCCTGAATTTGGAACCCCAAAACCCATGTAGAAAGATGAGCACTGCAGCACATGCCTGAAATCCCAGCACTGGGGAGTCAGAAACAAGAGGATCTCTGTTACTTGCTGGCCAACTGGCTTAGCTGGATCAGTCAGCTCCAGATTCAGTTACAGACTCTGCCTCAAAAATATAAGGGCTAGGCCTAGAGAGATAGCTCAACAGTTAAGAACACTGGTTGTTCTTGCAGAAGACCTGAGTTCGAATCCCAGCACCCACATGGCAGCTAACAGCTCTCTGTAACTCCAGTTCCAGGGGATTCGACAGCCTCGTCTGTCTTCCGCAGGTATTGCACAACACGGGTGCACTTACCTACATGCAGGCAATACACGCATACACATAAAAATAAATAAATAAAATATTTTTTAAAAATATAAGGGCTGGAGAAATGGCTCAGATGTTAAGAGCACTGGCTGCTTTTGACCCAGGTTCAGTTCCCAGGACCCACATAGCAACTAACAAGCATCAATAACTCCAGTTCTAGGGGCTCCAACACCCTCTTCTGGCCTCCATGGGCATTGCAGGACATGGTACACTTATATACACAAGCAGGCAAAACCATTCATACACATAAAATAAAAATAAATAATAAAATATAGTGAAGACTGATTAAAGAAGACACCTGACATCAACCTTTGGCCTCCACATGCATACACACACACACACACACACACACACACACACACACACTCCAATAAACAACAATCCAGACACATTCTAAATCAACAAATCAGCTTGAGTAAATCCAGAAGTTAGATTCGAAGTGCAAAACTTGGGTTTGAATCTAGCATTCCCCCGAAGACTCAGACAGACTCTGAAGGACTGTTGTCATCTGTGTCTAGCACCATGTGGAGTAGGAGTGTGAATGTCATCTCCTAGTTCATCTTCAGGGAGACCCTGGGAGGAAGGTACTCTTCCCTACGGTCTGTCACTCTCTACTGCAGACAGAGAAACAGGGTCCAGACAGGGAAGTACCTGCCCAGCAGGCTCCTCTGGCTCCTTGTGGTTCATCCCTTGGTTTCCAGCCCATGGTGCCCTTCCCTTGGCACAATTCCCATGTTCACAGATCCTGTGTGAAGTACAGAGACTACAAACCAAAGCAGATCTTGACCATCAAAGATATTAGGGAAAAGAAATAAGAAATACAGAGACAGTATCCAGGATGAAATAGTACGTAATTTCCTTTATTTTTTATCTAAGTTATTTTAAGCGAGGTTTGTGGTGGGAAGTAAATGAAATCCCTCCAAATGTGTCCCGCTGTTCAGTTCCACATATCCTTGTATGTTGATTATCAGGCACTCTGGTGGGCACCATTGGTACAAAGTCAAAAGTGAGCATCTTTAGCCTCAGGGAGCAGTCAGATACCCAGTCATGAACTGAAAACACAGCTGACTCTTACTGTTCTTCACTCACTCAGGCCTTTTAGTTGTGAGGTCACCATTGTCTCCCCTGAATAATGATGTCCCAATAAGCTGGGTCCAATAAGAAGGGGACGGGTGTAACGAAATGATTGCTCTTGTAAAGAAAATAGCAAATAGATGGGCCGTGTGTAACACTGGTGTGAGTGTGGCCTGCAGCAACCACATCCCCAGGATGAGTCCTTAGCAGAGAGTTCACCCTGTTAAACACAAGATTTCACAAATTTTAACTACCCTGTCTTAGTCCATTTGAGCTGCTCTAACAAAGTGCCATGAACTAAGTGGATAGTAAACAGAATTTACTCTTCATGAGTATGGCAAAAGGGATAAGGGGCCCCTGGGGCCTCTTATGAGGATGGTAATTCCTAATCACATTCCAACACACCTTCTCTATCCCAAGGATAATATCACCTTGAGATTTAGGATTTCGGCATATGCATTTGAGAGAGAGAGAGAGAGAGAGAGAGAGAGAGAGAGAGAGAGAATGAGAATAGGCCAGAGGAACCTGGAAACCTGGAATATCATTCCTCAGGTGCTATCCACCTTGATTCTTGAGACAAGGTCTTTCACTGCCCCTGGAATTTGCTCTGTAACTTGTTGAGCCCCAGTGAACTGCCTATTTCCACATCCCCAGAACTGAGATTATGAGCACATAACACTACTTCTGGCTTTTTTTCAAGTGGGTTCTGGGAATTAAACTCAGGTCCTTGTACTTGCAGTGCAAGCACTTGACAACCTAAGCCATCTCCCCAGCCCCCTAATCTATGAGTATCGAGGGCACTCAAACATTCACAGCATAGCACACCCTTTATGGACACATTAAGGTGCTGTCGTACTTGAGGTTATGATGGTGATGGTGGTTTGTGTTGTTTTTTGTTATTTCCGTGAATCATTGCATATGGATATTCACTAAAAAAGCAAATGAGTCAGTGGCAGAAATTAGACATACAGTTCTGAAGTCAAGATCATGGAAACACAGAATTAACTCATGGATTTTGTAGGCTGTTTAAATATGTGACAAACTAATTTTTGCCTTTGAGTAGGGCATTACCAAGAAATCATTATTTATCTTGCATTATCTTGTAGACACAGGCCGTTTGGCTTGCAGGTATGGAAGTAGGATTTTGCAGATCTTCTAGCTCTACAAAAGCCATTTCTTGGTCCTTCTACCTGCTTTCCCTGGGCCTTTCATCTCTTTCTAATCTCTCTCCACCTAGCTCGGTGAGCCAGGCATCCCACCCTTGGTCCTATACCCTGTCTTTTTTGAATTGAAACTTATTTCCTTTTTTAAAAATTATTTTATTATTTTTATTTTATGTGTATGAGTGTATTGCCTGCATGTATATAAGTGCACCCGTGTCATGCAATGCCCACGGAGGTCCAGAAGAGGGCATTGGATTCCCCTGGAACTGGAGTTATGGATGGTTGTTAGCCACCATGTGGGTGCTGGGAATTGAACCTGCATCCTTTATAAGAGCAGCCAGTGCTCTTAACTGGTGAACCACCTCTACAGCCCCCATACTTATTTTCAAGTATAATCTCCACGACTCTTTTCAGTCTCAGTCTCACAGTGTTCCCTTCTGTTATTCCTCCCAGAATTCTTTCTTTCAACTGGAGTTTGATTACTGGGAGGGCTGAGTCTGTGCTGCTTCATGAAGAATGGCCAAGTTTGAACTACAAAGAGGACAAATCTGTGAGTGAAGGGCTGAAGACATTCTTAGCTCTTCCTTACAGAAATGCTGGCAGACTACTCAGCCTCCTGGTTCCTCCAATCCCCAACTCTGCACATTTTTTGCTTGGCGACAACCACATATACAGCACTTTTATGTCACTAGTCAACAGATGGGCTGTTTCCCAGCTGTGTGAGCCTCAGGGAGCTTTGGTAATCTGAGGCCAAGAGGTGTCCTGTCACCCCAGACAGCCTGGAGGTTGGTCAGTTCCATTTCCCTAAACCCACTGGGCAACTTTCCAGTGTGGCCCGTTCCCTCCTGGGAGCCCATAGCCACAATGAGCAGGAAACAGCTGTCACTGGGCAAAAAGAGTTTCAGAAAGAGTCTGCAGTGACAGTGGAAGGAATGGAAGCTGGAAGAGCCACACTGATTAGAAATGGTTGGCAGCCAAGCTTCTGAGGCTGGAGAAGAGTGACATAGAAGGACTGGAAATGCAAACAGATTGGCCCCTAGAGGACAGTTCATACTCTCCAGTGCTTGAAAAGCAAAACTGAAAGAGCAGACCTTACAAGAAGGTCTTTCAGACAAAGTAGAGCCACACATCACCTAACGGTGAAGATATGTTTTGAGAAATGCATAGATAGACATTTTGTCACATGCAAATACCATCAAGTCTATTTATATTTACATAGATTCAGAAGGCTATGGTGACACTAGGGCATACCATCTCATGGAACCACTCATATATGTGGCCTGCCTTTAAGTGAAAAGGCATGGGTGAAATGTCATTGAAAGGCTGATGACAGTATATTCATTCTGTGATTTCCATGTGACATTTCTTCTCTTCCCCAGTTCTTAAATAGCTGGATGTAGAATTGAAAGCTGAGCAGTTTATGTTTCAGATGACTCACCAGGGCCGTGTTTGAAGATGGTAGCAAAGTGTCTTTTAAGCAAAATCATCTTTATGTTCCTGAGCTGTGAACTTCGATTTTTGCTTATGACTTGCTGGCCTGGATCCTTTGGGTGGTTCAAGACCTTGTTTAAGTCTCCATAGCCACATCTCTTTGTCTAGAGTCAACCTGTCTCTGCCATTTCTCCATCCGAAAGATGTAAGCCTCTCCCAAGATGTATATCACACTAAGGGCCCAGCCATCTCCTTGGATAGAGTTCTAGGATGTGGGGTTAATATGATGGAAGAACTCCCTGCCAAGCTACAAGTAATAGATACATCACTGATTTACACAATATGACTTCTTTTCCTTTTCCTTTTCTACCCCCGCTCTGGGCCCCTGGGCAGTGTTCCTTTGCCTAATAGGTCCCGAAGACTCCTCCAAGGGAGGAGTGTTACAGAGAAGGACGGCTGAAGGCAAGGCTCCCGAGGAGGCTTCGCCTCATTTATACTTGCTGTTGATTTTCTTCTCTTGCTTCTTTTCTATTTTTCCCAACCCCAAGATACGTGGTCCAGCACCATGCAGAGTGTGCAGCCACCCCTAAGCACCCTTCCCTCTCTCTTCTCCCTCCACAGTTCATAGCCAAACTCATGGTTTCTGGGGCTTGATGTTTCTCTGTCCCTGGGTAGGTGGAGTCTGCTTCCTATCCCCTTTGCTCCCAGGACCAGCGCCTTCCCAGCCTGGCTTCGTCATGTGTCCCATTCCCATTCTGCTGGCCCACACTTACTTTGTCATCTGCCTGTCTCATCTATGCTTTGCGCCAAGCCTGAGCCGAGCTCTCCCTGTTTTTCTCAGCATGTCTTCTCCCTCCAGTATTAAATGTGTCTACCTGATATTTCTTCTAGCAGTGTTCTAGAATTTTTTCTAGTCTTGGAAAAATAAAGAGAGATACATCAAAGAATAAAAATCTTTCTTATTTTATGCCCCAGTTCTCCCAAGCTTACAAGATTGACTAAGATATTCTCCATAGCATGGATTTGACAAAAGAGTGATTGATGGATTAAATAGCATCCCCTCTCTAGTGCTGAGCCTGGTTCATCTCAGCATCCAGTCTTGGTCATGTTTTGAGAACTTGTTACTAGCCACTGCCCTTAGACACATATGTATCCGTATTACCTGTCTCATCTGTTGCCACGTGACATGCAAAGTAACTATTATACCCATTATGTGGATAAAGAAAATGACCTCCTGATACTTAAGTGGAAGCTCTTATCGCTTGTGCTATTGATTCACCAAATCATACTAGTAAACATTCTCAGTCATTGCAGTTATTATAAAATCTGGTATCCTTTTTAAACTCTAAATATAAAACAGTTTTGCCATACAATCCAGAAGTGTCTAAACTTTTTACTTGTTGTGTGGTATCATCTACAAATGTGTTGGGCTGGATTCATAGCACTCCTAAGGAGGCACACATCCTACAGGTGACAGATTGGACACATACTTGGTGTACTCTTTCAGGCTTTAAAGCAGATGAATTGAGGATAGGGTACAAATATTTGTCATCATCCCTCAGAGAGTCATACAGACCTGAGATCCAGCCTCTGTACTCCTGTTTTGCTCCTTTGTGATCTTGAACCAGTGTGTCATTTTCTCTGAACCTCAATTTCTCCACATTTAGAATGTTGACATCATGCCTGCCTTGAGAGGCAAATGTGCTGGTTAATTGGCTGTTCACATAAAGTAGGACCCATTTCCCTCTTCTGTTTCACTACATTGAATTTTGGGGAAAATGGAATAGCATGGGCTGTAATAAACTAGCCAGAATTCTAGAGTAGTGGTTAAATATTATTTTAAATGAAAGATAGCACAGTTATCATGGTGTGAATCATCAGGAAAGCAGCATAGGTGAGAGCCTTTGCCCATTGCCCATGTATCTCTCTTTAGCCAGTGGAATGTAATTGAATTGGAATCACTTCTACACACATCAACCTGAAGCATTTTGAATCTAGGAACAGGCTACACAATTATTCAGAGATTAATGTTAGCATATAAAATGTATTGTATGGCTGTCTTGTTTTTAAAATAAACTATTAGTATTTTGTCTGGAAAACTGAAGAAGTGAAGGTTTTGTTGGGGGAGAAGGCAGTAGAAAGGAAAGAGCAGAATGAAGCTCGTGGGGAGACTGTAGAACATGCCTTTGGTAATTAGACGGGAAACTTTATCTTGGTCCTTCCAGCATCCCTGCTGAATCTCCATACATGGATTTACTGATGTGACTCTTCCCTGAAGCCAGAGTTCAGCCTTCCTGGGCAGCAGACTAGTTCAAGGTGGCTGTAAAGCATCATTCTTGCTTTCTAGTTACTGCCTCTGGCCAGGAAGTGTAGAGATCAACTTGATTGTTGGGAAAGGTTCTTTGCAAGCTGCTGTTGGGCTAAGAATACTGTGTTTCTGGCATGGCCTTATTGGTCCCTCCAGAGATGCTCAAAGCCGTGTCTCTGGGAAACTCAGATTACATCTTTTGGAGGTAGATAATTTAATTAAAACAGAACTTTTCTTTTGATAATGGTCTCCTGGGCAAGCCTTTCTACAAATGAATTCCTCCATGGAACTTTCCAGTTTGAAGCTTCTGTAAGCTGTAACAGGGCTAGATGTTACAGCCTACAAAGAATTATCTACATTCTACACTGAAAAAAACAAGTATAGAAGATGAACTAAAGTCTAGAATTAGAGGGTATTGAGCTAAATGCCAGCTCAGCCTTCTACTAGCTCATTGGTAAGCGACAACTTTGGGACAGTCTTCTATCTGCATCAAGAGGATAGAGACTGTCAATTTATAAGGCTACTATAAGATGAAATAAAGTGCACAAGTGTTCAGTATAGTTTCTGACACATAGCAAGCAGCACACTAGCTGTTACCATTGGTAATGCAGTGTAATAAAATTCTTTGCTTTTTGTCCCTCTCTCTTTCCTTCCCTCCTTCCTTTCCTCCTCCCTTCCCTCTTCTCTCCCCTTCCCTTCCCTCCTCCTTCTTTCCCACTTCTGTCTTCCTTCTGCTCCCCTCTTCTCTCCTTTCCCCCTCCCCTCCCGTTCCTAGCTTGCTCCCTTCCCCACCTCTCTCCCTCTTTTCATTTCCTCTCCCTTCATGATTATCACACAGATTTTAAATCAATCTTTGTGTTCATTTGATTGTACGTTCTTCTTTGTACAACATTTGAGATTGTCAAAGCAAAACCATCTGCCTTGGATTAGTGTGTAACTGTACAGTTTCTATCACTGATTGTTATGAAAGCCAGGCATGTAAGATATGTAAGATAGCTTGCTCAAATTCTCATGTGTTGCTAACTTTTTCACCCCTCAATGATAGCATAGTAAGAAATGGACTTAGTAAATTTCCAGTGTAAATACAGAAAACTGAAGGCTGTTTCCATTTGAGTCCTGGTGTTTATGTCTCAAAGTTACCAGGTGGATTCTGAATTTTTATTCTGTGACATCAGTGAAAGTCCTTGCCTTTATCATCTTTCAAATTAGTTACAGAGATTGGTAACATTTGTTGATGCTTTGGATGGTGTTGCTGTTTAATGGACATTTTGTTAAAAACCAATGAAATAGACTGTCATTAAAGAGGCTCTGCTGGTTTTTATTAAGGCAGAACAGACTGGTGCAGCTGATTTTCCCTTTTCTATTTCAGTTTCCTGTTCTATATGTGGAGTAAATGATCCTTCAGAAATGACTATTGCTTTTATAGAACGTTTAATTCTGTCACCAAAAATTGAATACCTCTTTCAAATGATTTTCTTTTTCAGTTTTTTTGTTTGTTTGTTTTGAGACAGGATCTTGTTCACTATGTAGCCTTAACTGGCCTTGAACTCATGGTATAAAAATCAGCCTGGCCTTTAATTTGTGGCAATGCTCCTGCCTCTGCTTCCTGAATGACAGGGTTATTGTAGTATGCCACTACACCTGTTCTGAATTGACTTTTTAAACATTTAGAGGTATTTTGTAATTAATGTTTAAGCTCCTGTGAAGTTTTTGAAGAGAATTTTTTTTTTTTTTTTTTTTTTTTTTTTTTTTTACCCCTTGTAAGTTTTTTAAAAGAAATTTTTTTTTTTTTTTTTTTTTTACTTATTTTGAAGCAGGATCTCCCTGTAGCCCCAGCTGTCCTGGAACTCACTATGTAGACCAGGCTGGCCTTGAACTCACAGAGATCTGCCAGCTTCTGCCTCCCAAATACTGGGACTACAGGAGTGTGCCACCATGCCCAGCTTGAAAAGAACTATTTAAAGATTTATTTTTATTTATATTTATGTGTCTGTGTCTCTGTCTGTGTATGCTGTGTGTGTAGGTACCCACAGAGGCCAGAAGTGGGTATCAGATCCCCTAGAGCTGGAGTTATAGGCAGTTATGAGCTACCTGATATGGGTTCTGGGACCTAAACTTTGGTCCTCTGGAATAGTTGCAAGTGCTTTTAACCCTGGAGTCATCTTTCATCCCTTGAATGTTTTTAATTTTTTCATGTACTAACTAGTCATGAAAATGAGCTATGGTTGTGAGGGACTTTAATCATGAAGATTATGGTACATTGTGAGCCACACTAGTCTTTCATAATTGGGAGGGTTGTTGGGGAATGTTCTGGCCACTTATAGAAACAGAGTCCCACATTGACAACTACAGCAATAAATAAAGCAGGGCCTTCAAAATCCTAAAAACATTACAAACCCAATAGCGCTTTCCAGTGCCAGCTGGATTTGTATTTGTAGTTGTATTTCTCAAATGTTAGCATTTATTTCACTAGAAAAAGACTAGGTTTGACTACGAGACAGTAAATATCAGAATAAAATCTCTTCTATAATGACCTCTGTAACATCAGTGTTTTGTAACATCATATTAAGAAATAAATCAGGTCTTGGACAGGCAACCACAGGCTGCACAAGATCAAGCCAGTCAAACTTCCAGCATGGAGGGGAGGAGCTCCTGAGGCCCCAGCCATAGCTGTGGAGCTATTGACAGTTGATGGCGGCTGAAGAAGGAGAGTCACTTTCTGTTGGCAATGTGGCCACTGGTAGTTTGCTCATGCTTCAGTGGGTGATCTCACACCCAATCGCTCAGAGTCAGCACTAAATGAAATCAGAGGTGGGGGGTCTGTTATTAGTAACAATAATCATAATAAGAAAGAAGACATGAAGTCTGGAGGGAGACAGGTTGGTGGGTCCCCTGGGGAGTTGGAGGGAGGTAGTAGGCAGGGGGGAGGTGGGTGAAATAAAAATATATTCTATACTTGTATGAAATTTTCAAAGAGTAAATTAAAATATTATTAAAAATAAATAATAAAGGTATGGTGGTACATACCTTTAATCTCAATACTCTGTAGGAAGAAGCAGGCAGATTTCTGTGAGGTTGAGTCCAGACTGGTCTACATTGTGAGTTCTAGGCCAGCTGGGGCTATAGGAGACCATGTCTCAAAAAAAAAATTAAAAATATGCTTTTAAATAATGCCACGTTTAAGCATGAAAATATAAGAGAAGCAAATGGAAGTTTATAGTCAGTGCATGTTAGGTTTGTATGTCCTGTTCATATAACTGGAAGCATTTTAAAGGTATGTTTAGTGCACTTAATGTGTACATCACATGACGTAAAGTGACAGTTTGTGTGTGAGCATACATCTATTTTTACTCCCTACCTAGCACTTGAGAGTGTTAGCTGAGGTACCTGGCAGCTCTGTCCCTTCTGACTATCTGAGTGACCTGCCTGGGTGACTTCTGCTTATTGCATTTAAAGGGTGTCATGCCGACCAACCCTCCCCAGCATGTCCTTTGCCAGGCAGCTCTGTGTTTCATACACAACAGCCCTGCGAAAATTACCCCTCGTGTTTCGCAGTATGATTCAGGGTTTTCTGTTTTCCCTCCACGTTTTGCATCTGATAATTTCCTACACACTCTTTTCTCCCCAAGTCTCCCAACAGAAATGACTATTGACGGCCATTGCATGTGCTCACACTTCCGAGAGGATTGCCATTTGACCCTCTTGTGACATGACATGAATGCCACCGTTGACAAAGGTGGAGAAACAAATAGAGTGGCTGTCTAGACAGTCAGCGTCCAGCGGGCCACTCAAAAGAAGACTGCATTTGCAGACCAAGGAGTCATTGATAACAAATGCTCGGGGGCCTGTCTGGACACCTCCACACATTCTTCTCTGGTCATCCCAGGCCTAGTTGGTATCCAGACATGTTTGTAGTACCCTAAAGTCAGGGCTGAATTTCAAATAATGTTCTAGAAGTTTTCTCTGTTAAACTTTTCAAGAGATAAAAATTTATAAAGTGATATATTGGCCCATGCATCTCTAATCTGTATGTATCTAATTATTACTAGTCATAATCGGTTGCACTTGGATCCTTGGCGCCTGTGTATGTCTATAAAGTCATTGGGTAGATTTCAATAGTAATGTTTATCACCTCTACTAACTAGCATGTTGTAAATTTCCATGCTTCCTCCTCAAACATAATACATTTTTTTAAAATTTGTTGATTTTTTTTGTGTGTGTATATCACACAAAACACCCCAACCCACCCTATTCAACTATACACCCACTTCAGATAGCCCCCCCCCATACCCCCCCCCCCCGCCACTAGAGCCCTTATACTCTGATATCCCTGTTACTGTCTGCTGTGTTATCGGCACCCCCAGCCATTCCCCACTACTTGCCCTTCTGGTGGTTCTAGTCAGCCTATCTAGAGGTGTTTGTTTTAGGAGAGTCAGCTGTTCCTCATCTAGCAGCAATCAGTTGTCAATATTCCTTTAGATAAGATTGGTGTCTGCTGTTCATTTTCCCAGTTCTATGCTGGGTTACTATCTGAGAGTCCCTTTGGCCACTGTGGCCAACAACTCAAAAGAAGGTATCTCCTATCTGGCGTTGTTGCTCACTATGTAGCCTTTAGCTATACATATGGACTCTTAAGAGAGTAGTGTTAGTAGCAAAAATAATGAGTCTTCTGCAAGGAACAGTATATTCTAAAATGAAATTGAGATCTTTTTTAAAGGTTAAAAACTCATTCAGTTTAATGTCTTACAGGGCTTATACTGAATTCAACATTATATAACTGTATTGATTCAACCGTGAACCTAGAAACTTACAGCCACTTGTGAAAGAGATGTACTCTTGCTCTGGAGTATGTTACTGAGTATGTTAAAGCTGTAATGAAATGCTTCTTCTAATCATGTAGTTATTAAAAAATTTTTTAAATGATAAAAAATAGTGATTCTTCAAAGCATAAAAATTTACTCATTAATAATTAGTAGATGTGAAAAACATTACCATTGAAATCTACCTGATGACTTTATATCCATGCTCAGATGCCAAGGAGCTCAGAAAGTAACCGACTGTGACTAGTAATAATCAGATATATAGAGATTAGAAATGCTTGTGCAAGTATCTTAATGTCAACTGCCTTAAAAATGAATTTTTCTGTATGAAACTGTATTTTCATAATGAAATGGAGATCTTTTTTAAAGGTTAAAACCTCATTTAATTTTATGACTTATAGGGTTTATACTGAGTACAATATTGTATAACTGTAATAATTCAACTGTAAACCTAAAAATATACTGCCAATTTTGAAAGAGTTGCATCTTAGCTCAGGAAATTTGTTATTGAATATGTCGATGCTGTTGTAATGAAATGCTTCTTCTAAGTATGTGGTTATTAAATAAATAATTTAAAAAATTTTTATAAAGTGATTAGCTCAATAGTCCCAAGTCCCTCCCCTGAATTTCTTGCTTACAAATCAACACTTGAACTCATTTGTTCCCTGTAGGGTGAAGAAACCAAAAACCTAACTCTGGTCCTTCATCGGGACTCTGGTTCCCTGGGATTCAATATCATCGGTGGCCGGCCCTGTGTGGTATGTTGATTGATAAAATGTGTTCTTCCTTTCCTTGGGGGGCTAGAAAAGAGGTAAAGGTGTGAGGGGTTGATGACTGGACACTTGATGTTACTATGCTATCTGTTAGAAAGTTCATTGTGTGTCTGATGTTTTCACATTCCAGGACATTTATTTTAAACACTGTCATTCTACAACAGCCCTTTCAAACTGTTTACCTTTCAGGGTGCAACAGTGATTATGTAGCAAGAGGACAGCTTGAAGTTGGGTGAGATGCATCCAGATAGAAAGAAGCAGCCATTCACTGCCTAACTGAGCCAGAGTGTGGGCTTCCTGAGTGGAACAGGACCTAGAGTTCTGCTCTGCTGTCTCATCTTTACTCAGGAACAGTGTTGCATCCCTTTCCCTTTTCTTCCCAGGACAACTCTTTGACCAGCCCCTCCCTTATCAGCCCTTCCTCTAGAAAGAAGAGGCCAAATCGCCCTCTGTCAGCTTAGCTTTGAGGAAAGTGTCTGCAGGAGGATCTCCTTAGAGAATTGAGGGAAGATTTTCAGGGTCTAACCTTTCAGTAGGAACTATCCAAGTGTCTGTACTCCCTTGCTTGTTCTTGTTGATCATTACCTCACTTACCAGCTAAAAATAATCTAAGGAAAAGAGAAGACAATAAGACTTGCTTGTTCAACCAATAGCTATTGAACATGATTGTTTGCTAGGGACTGAGAGGTCCAGTAGAGGCCAGGGAGACTGGGGCCCGGTAGTTATGGAGTATGTATCCTGGGAGGTTATCGGGCAAGAAACAAGTCCATGTGGTAACTGTTGACTGGGAAAAGTGTGGCAGAGAAAAGAAATGAAAGAATGGAAGCAAAGTACATCATGAGCAGAGGTAGTCAGCAAAGACAGGAGAAGATGGTCAGCGGTAACCTAAAGCAGGAGAAGATGCCAGCCTTCCAGAGACAGGCAATGTTTCCCTCACCCTCCTGGACCCCATGTCTCTATGGGGAGACTGACAGGGTAAGAGAGGACCACATTACTCCTTTTGGTGTGATGCTCTATAACTAGATGTGACTAGAGATGCTGGAAGAGGAGATGTCCAAGGGAAGGACAATTGGAACTGAGTTCTGAAGGATGCATAGAACATTACTGAATCAAAGGAACATTTTAGATTCTATAGATGGGGTATTGCTATGAACCCAGGCTGACTTAAAGTTTATCTCCCTGCCTCACTTTCCTGAGTAGTGGTTTTATAGCTATGTACTACGCCAGAAGGATCACATTTTATGTCTATGTGTGTCTAATGGTATGTACTTGACTATAAAAACATGAATATATTTAGTTAGCTAAAAAATCCATATTTATATGTTCACTATTGAGCAGTTAATGTGCTTTATGAGAGTTGCATGTGAAAGGTAAGATTTTAAACAACATAACTAAAATATGAACAAAATTTGAACATGTTCTTTCATGACTCAAGTGCATTTTTACACAGTTTTGAAGACTTTTGAAGATCACTGAGCTAGAGAACACTGGAGGATTTGACAGCTCTTAGAAAACCTAGAGAGTACGGACAGGGGTCAGATTTGGGGGAACTGGCCTTGATAGAGAGGGATTAGAGTTGAGGGATGTGCGGAGAAGTGATCAAAAAGCAACAGTCAAGGCTGGGACTGGAGTTTGAAATAACTTGAGCAGTGACTGACCAAACTGTGTTTTCACTCAGAGGGGAGAGACATGAATGATTTATGAAGGAATTCCCCTAGCATTTGGCCAAAACCACAATTTCAAAAACAAAGTTTTGTTTTAAAAATAACAACTTTGTTATAAATGGTAGGCAATGGCTAAAAGCGATGAATGTCATCTGTCTCAGACAGCATTTTAAATGTTGGGTGGAGGTAGCAGGGCAGCAGTCCTTCCCACTTTACCAAACCTGAGGAATGAGCTCACATATTCCCATTAGCCGTGCAGAATTCGCACAAAACTCTAGAATGTGAGATTGAGGCATTCTTGTTTTTCCCCTTCTAGTTGATGGTAATCCCAGGCTGGGAGCCATTAAATTGTTCTGGTCTAACCTTGAAGTTGTGTGTCACTATACCCCAGCTTTGGAAGGTGGGGAGGGACTCAGATGGACTGGTGCCCTCCTACATACAAAACATGTGACTGGGGATAGACCCAGTGGTGGAACATTTGCTCAGCTCCCTGGGTTCCACCTCCAGCACTAAAAAGAAAAACAAAAATAGGAAAACATGTTTGCTACCTAGCCTGGAGAATAGCTAGGACCTCCCGAAAGTACCTTTGTGATTATTCTTCCTCTTCTACCCACTTACTGTTACCAGTTTTAAGATTCACTTCACTTACTAGAAGTTTCAGAAGCTTGTACAATGGACAGAGCCTGAACTAGGAACACCTTTTCTCTGCCCAGGTGGAACCACATCAAAAAGCCCAGTGTTTGCAAAATCCTGGCGTGGAGAGGCATGCTTATGGGTAGTGGCTTCTAAGAGTCCTATTATGCTGAGGCCAGTGAGGGATGAGGAGGCTGGTTAGTGGCCATACATCAGGAGGGTTGAAGGGCCATGCATGATTCCTGGAAAGATTTCCTTGTACTTATCAAGAAGCCTGTTTCTACCTCTTTTTCCCTTAAAAGTTGATTTAAGTACCAGCCCAACCTGATTTTGTAGTCTTTCTGTGTGTTCTCTGTTGATGTGGTTTCAGAAGAGCAGTGTGCGTAGGGGCCTGGGAACATGGCTCAGTGGGTAAAGTGCTTGCTACACAGTATGAAGACCTGAGTTAGACTCCCAACATTCATGTATAAAGCCAGGGATTATAACTCTAGTGCTGGAGAATAGGCAGAGACAGGCAGACCTCTGAGGCTCACTGTCCAGGCCAGCCATGCTAGAAGAAATGGTGAGCTCCAGCTCAGTGGGAGACTCTTGTCTCAAACAATAAGGTGGAATGGGGCTGATGAAATGGTTCAGTGAGTAAAAGCACTTGCTGCAGAGCCGAATGGCCTGAGTTTGAGCCCCAGAACCCACATGGTACAAAGAGTAATTTCCTCAAAGTTGTCCTCTGATCCCCACATGCATCCTCACCCCCCCACCCCCCCCACATACACACAAAGAAAATACTTAAAATATATGTGGAGAACAATAGAGAAACTCACTCAAAATCCACCTCTGGCCTCTGCACATGCACACAGGGGTACATGCCCCTTGCATACATGCGTGCACACACACACACACACACACACACACACACCATCATATACAAGCCCCCAAAAAATAATACAAGGGGGGCTGGAGATGGCTCAGTAGTTAAGAACACTGGCTGTTCTTTCAGAAGACCCAGATTCAGTTTCCAGCATCCATATGGCAGCTAACAGTTGTCCATAACTCCCTTTCCAGGGGATCAGATCTCTCTTCTTGCCTCTGTGGGTACACAACATGGTTGCACTGACATAGATGTAGGCAGAACACTCATGTACATAAAAATGAAAATCAATAAATTTTAAAAAATTTAAGAAAAGAAGACCGTGTATGAACTCCAAAGGAAAGTTTAATTCCCCATGGATGTGTTTGATGCAGTGATTTTGCAACTTTTCCTGATTAGCAGAAGAAGCATATCAAAATCTAAGTGTATTCTGCCCCAGATTGGGCAATCAGTGAGTACAGAGTCACAAGCCACGCTGAATAGTCGTGTGTGTATGTGTGTGTGTGTGTGTGTGTGTGTGTGTGTGTGTGTGTGTGTTGTTAGTCCTGGAAGTTGGAAACGGTGTAAATGATGAGTGTGTTTCCCAAGGAATTCCTATTAGATGTTTGGTTGGGTTGTGAAACAGCCCAGCCCAAGGCTCTGACATGGGACCTGTCATTGCACAGGGCAGTATGCAATGCCCTCAGCAAACTGTTCATTAGTTCTTGTGGTCCCAAAGAACTAATAACTGGTGCAACCGATCTTAAGCCTTTGGCAAGTATACTTTATTTCCAGGTATTGCTGGGATGAAAGCATTCCATTTCATTTTTCTTTGACTGAAGCCAGCAAAACCAAATAAATCTCAAGTCATGTTAGCTCACCTTGATAAATAGCTCTGATGAGAATGTGTTAGGGGAGGGGCCAAGTAAACTAGGAGGAGAGACACCCAAGAGAAAAATCAGGCTGTGAACAATGGGCCTCATCTGCTTTGCTGTGATTCTTAAGCCTTTTCTGTCTGTATTCATGTGTGTGCATATGCATGTGTGTGCACACGTGTGAAAACACATGGCGACAGAAGACAACCTCAGCTGTCAATCCTCAAGTGTCGTCCACGTGATTTTTGGTTTTTGTATTTTATTTCAAAAGTCAAAATTTTATTATCTATAAACTATATCTCAACAACAAAATAGTCATTCTTCTTAAACAATGTATTCCATTTAACATTTTATACATATTAACACAACATAAGTATAAAATATTTGACTTATATAACCACATATAATTTGAAAAATAACCTAGCACTTCGCAAATTTGCTGCATCTTTGTTTGGAGGGCATGCTACTCTTCTCTGTGTTATTCTGGTTTTAGTATGTGTGTTGTAGGAGTGAGCAATACACTGTTTTGAGGCAGGATCTCTCACTGGCCTGGAACTCAACAAGTAGACTAAGCTGACTGGTCAGTGAGCCCCAGGGATCCATTTGTCTCTACCTCCCCAGCACTGAGATTGTAAGCACACACACCATGCCTTGTGTGTGTGTGTGTGTGTGTGTGTGTGTGTGTGTGTGTGTCCATGTGTGCATGCTTGGTTTCTAGGGTATTGAACTCAGGTCTTCATGCTTGTAAGGCACATACTTTATTAGCTGAGCTTCCCAGCTTGCTTTCTGTATTTTCTACGTCCTCATCCCTCACTACTGTCTTACTTTAGCTAAACTCAGTGGGGGGTCTTGCTTGTTCCTCTCTGCTTTCTACTTGGACTTTCTAGACCAATAATTATATTAAATAGTATTATATTAAGTAATAATAACCTTTGGAACAATTGCTTATGTCAGGTGTAGTATTTTTCAAACCAAACCAAACCCAAAGCCCAACCCCCATCTCTTCCGTGGCATAAAATGTGAAGTCTGTGAACACTTGGACACTCCCATTTCATGCCAAGTGTCGGCATCACCTCAGTTGGAGCTCAAAATTGCTCATAAATTCTTGGCTGACTGTTAAAACTCTTTGGGTCCCTTGATAGACATACCATGTACACTGAAGTGTTGGGCTTCTGAATCGTGTGTTTTGAGAGTTTTCTCGCTAGGAAACAGTATTGCAGGAGGTGCATGTAGCCCCAGTATGCACCCAAACTATGCTGCTTTTTAGCTGTGTGGCCTTAGGTAAGTAACTTAGCCTATCTGAATCCCAGTCTTTTTCCCCCTGTGGTACAGATGATAGAAATACTTACTTCTGTGGTTATTGTGAGGGCTCAATTATGTATGTTCCTGCGCCTCTTGAAACAGAAGCCTTCATGCATCTTTGTGCTGGCAATTATGGTACAGATTTAGGGGGTTGGATCGGGATGGTCAAGTGAATTGGGCTACTGAGAGAGAAAGGAGACCCATAGCTTTGTGGCTGGTGAAGGGTTAGTGGCTCTGCCTCAGCAGAGTGCCACGATACTAGGCTTGGTGAGGAGAGTTGATCTCACACAGCATGAAGGGTACTGCAGACCCCTCTCTTGAGAGAGCATTGATAGAACCCAAGCAGTGCTTAGAGATGCATCTCTGACATGTGGGAATAAAGAATGGGAAAACACTTACTTAGTGTTCTTGGTAGCTTGGGGTTTTTCCTTTGTTTTGGTTAATCATAACAAGAGAGACTGAAAGACAGAGAGAGAAATGGAAAGACAGAAAGGAGAGGCAAAGAGACAGGCAGAGGTAGAAAAGAGAGACAGAGAGATACAGAGGCAGAAAAGGAAACAGATATGCAGAAAGAATCAGAGACAGAGAGTAAGGGTAAGAGATGGAGAGAGATAAAGAGGCATAGAGAGAGAAAGCGAGAGCATTGCAGGGAGGGAAGAGAAAGAGAGTGTGGGATTCATCTTCTTAGCCATCGCTGCTGCAGTCTTTGAAGGGAATTGAACTGCACCCACAGTCAGCCCTTTCCCTCTGTATAATATAGGGATTTATTTATTTATTCCTCTCTCTCTTTCTCCTTCCATTTCCTATTTAAGAAGAAAATGTCATATTTTCATAGTTATTTTTAACCATGGTATTTTTATATACTTTTATAGAGAGCATTATTAAAATAGATCTTTTGGTATTATGGGAAGGAATCTAGCATAGCTCTGTATTGGAGGTTTTCTGGAGTGTCCTATGCCTACTTTTCAAGTACTCTTGTTTTATCAGCCTTTTGGGTAAGATCAAGTATACTGTCAGATGCTTTTGTCTGAAAACAACACATGCTTGTGCTGTTTAATTTATAAATCCATCTGTTAATCGGTAGAAATTTAATCCAAGCACTTGGAGAGGAATCGTCATAGTGCTTTTCAGAAAGAAGTTTATGAACAAGCTGGGGGTAGATGGCCAAATCTGAGCCTTTTCATGTTATGGAAATGGGGGCGGGGGCTGTGAGCTGTCTTTGCTAGAAACTTTCAGTTCTGAGGTTTAACTCAGAGGTCTTTAAATACCGTTAAAGTCACAAGCTAGGATTCATTAGAATTGCAGTGATAGCTGTTGTCTTTTCAGACACAAAGTATAACAAAATGAAAATATCTATGTCCATAATCATATTATCAAATAGGGAGGCATGTAATGATTTCTCTGTGTAGGTGACAATGTGGGGAAACTTGAAACCTTAGTGCACCCTCTTGAGGGTTACTCAGCAATGTTTGTCCAGTGTAGATGACCCAGCAGTTCAAATTGCTAAGGAATCTGCCCTAGGTGCACACTAGCAAAGATATTCCAAAAATGAAAGTGGGAGGTTATTATGACATCACTGATAATAGCAACAGCTGAAAACAGTGTTCAGTGTTCATAAGCTAGCATCCTGTTCAGCTCCTCCAGGAAGCAGGGTCATGGTGGAAAGCATGACTTGGTTCCATCTCCAGCACTGAAGAAGAGAGGAAGGAAGGGAGGAGAAAAGAAGAGAGAATGGGGGAATGGGAAACAGAGGGGACTGAAGGATGGAGGGAAGGAGGAAAGGATGGACAAAGGAAGGAAAGAGGGAGGGAGGGATGGATGCAGGAAGGAAGGAGGGAGGGAAGAAGGAGGGGGGAGAGGGAAGAGAAGAGAAGAAAATGGAAGGAAAAGAAGAGGAAGTAGAAAGGGAAAGGAAAATGTAATGTAGATGTGTGTGAATAGTGATAGATCTCTGAGTGTTCTGGAATTGACTGAGAGAGCAAAGGGCATGAAAGCAGGCTATGAAAGCAGTCAGTAACTGTTTAAAGAGCTCAAGCATTTTTCCATGCCCAATTCTATACCTAGCATTCATGCCTATGTTTTTTTTTAATCTGAAGGACAATCAAGATGGATCGTCCAGTGAAGGAATCTTTGTATCCAAAATAGTTGACAGTGGGCCTGCAGCCAAGGAAGGAGGCTTGCAAATTCATGACAGGATTATTGAGGTATGTGAACACTGGCCGGTGTCTGAATAGGCTGCCTGCCATCCACTTTTGCCTGGCTTGCAGGGGGATGTGTAGGGGGCTGGGGACAATGGTGTCTCATGTGGGGATGGGTGGGCAGGAGCACCCTTTGCCAGTCATGTGGGACCAGACTGGGTGTGGATTACCATGGTGTGAAGCTTTCTTTAAGTAAGGAGAGACTGGATTCCGAGAGGAGTGTTCAGGATTTGGCTCTTTTCATGGGGACCTGTGTGTTTATGATGCCTCAACTCTAGCTCTGTGCAAAATACCTTTGCGCGCTGTGTGCTCATTAGAGGCAGATGAGCAGCCCTTGTTGGACAAATTTCGACTCTGTACATATTGGGTGTAAGTGTGCCAGCCCTGGGGTCATTCTCACATCCTCCAGATTTCCATATAGCAGGTTTATAGATTTACCCCAGCAGACATCGATCTCTCAGCCCCACCACACAGCACTTCGGAGTAGGGTGGCTCTATGTTAGTGTCCTTTGATGGTAAAAGGGAGATGGCTGCCTCTCACCTCCTCACATGAGCTTATGCTGCAAAGTTTGAAAGTCATGACTCCCTTTGGTTGGATTTTGGGCCACTTTGATTTCTCTTCTAATGGATATATCCACAAACTAAATTTGTTTGATTTCCCACTAAAGAAAAGGTAAATAAGAGGTTACGAGGTGACCACCACCATAGCCATAATCATTGAATGAGAAATCAGAAAACTGGCACTGACACTAAAGGGGTTTGTTCTTCCAGACACGTTTGCTTAGCACCTGTATTTCTGAGCATTGTTGTGGCCCCTGTGAGGTGATTGGGAGCCTGACCATGAGCTAAAGCCTTAAGTGAAGCTGTTGTCACCTGCTTGCACATGACCATAGGCTTCTCCTAGGAAACAGAGTATCAAGAAGACAGGAGCAAAAGTCTCCATTTTCCATTTTCACTTGGGCCAGTTGTACAGTGTGTGGTGCAGTATCCTACAGGAAAATTTATGTCCTTAGGAGAACACACAGTTAAATCTTCCAGAGTAAACAAAGTGCTTGAGTTAAGGCATAAAGATTGTTCTGCGAATAAGCACCATGTGGTCACTTACATGTCCAAAGGAAACTTGATTTTGTCTTAAGGATAATATTAATGTTGTTTTGCTGCCTTGGATCTTCACAAGAGTTCTGAACTTTGAGTTCTTTGCCTGGTTCTTTGTCCTTCCCAAGCCAGAGGAGTGAATTTTCCCAAATGGCAGTTCATTGGGCAAGAGCCCTTTCCTCAGAGCTCAAATGCATTACCATGGCTTTTGAAAGCAAATATATTTTCTGAGACTATTGTTCAAAAAGATAAGTACAGCTTCTGTTGCCAAGGCTCCGGTGGGACAGCCAGTTTCTCTAAGTCATGGAATTTCATTGCTCTTAAGTTTTGCAAATGAGAACTCTACAGCTGGGCAGGATTTTCTCTTGGCAGAGGGTGATCTGCGTTTGAAATGTTCAGTACGCTTTCTGGTAAGTCACACTCCCCTTTTGGATAGTATGTAAAATATTAATCATGTCCCAGTGTTGAGATGGAAAGAAGGGCAATCACAGTAAAGAGCCAGCACATGCGTAATTGCAACTGACACAGTGTGCCCTTCTCTGTCAAATTCTAATCTCTTCTGACATGATACAGTGATTCCCATGACTAAAAATATGTTCTCGGGTTCACCTTGTCTGTACCGGGGTTTATTACCAGGATGCAGGAATTTGATTTCTCTCTCTCTCTCTCTCTCTCTCTCTCTCTCTCTCTCTCTCTCTCTCTCTCTCTCGCTCTCTCTCTGTTGTGTGTGTGCATGCACGTGTCTGTCTGTCTGTCTGTCTGTCTGTCTGTGTGTGTGCATGCACTTATGTGTTTCATCATTGAGAAAAGACAGAATTTCTGGTTTTCCATCCAGTATCTCCCTTTTGAAGAGAGTGAGCAAACTACCAGCAGAACTGTAGGAACTTTAATTCTTGCAAGAGTATGCTTATATTAAATCCAGAGAGAGGTGCAGCCTCATGCTTCTTGCCTGGGGTCTGTCTCTGAAAGCAGAGCAGTGTCCTTAGCTTCATCAGAGCTGTGATGTTATAAGGGTCCCTGCCCATGGTAACCTTTGTTATCCTGCATTCCTCTTCAAGGCCAAGTAACATTCCACTCTCTGTATGTCGGCTACCTTTTGTTTATCTGTTCATCCACTGATGGTCACTTTGGTTCTACCACTTTGGGCTGTTGTGATGAAAGTTTTGAACATGAGTATATAATCTGCATCTGTTTAAACTGCAGAAATAATCCTTTGTGCTTGGGTGTACAGCACAGTTAGACTATGCATGGGTCATCATACAATGGTCATTTTGCCTTCAGGACCATCTGCAGGATATGTGGACATGTTGCAGAAAGTATAATAATAACTAGCTACAGGAACTCTGCATTCTTAGACTTCTGTCCCCTCTACACTACACCCTTTGTGTAGTCTTTGTGGTGGTGTAAAATGCTCCCAGAGTTCTAAAGCTTTTACTGGTGGCAGCTGGAATATCTGGAAGATCCGTTGGAGTAGAGAATTGTCACATTCCAAACCTTTGAATGGAGGTTGAGTGTTCAGGGACATAGCTGTGCACATCTCTCTCTTCCCAGACTGCCTCAGTGGCAGCAATTGATGAATCCCCATCAGTGGATTCCCCATCCTTGTGTTACAAGGCCTAGAGATAAAGCCTGAGCTAGCTGTCCTGGCACCGGGCCTGGAATATTGGGTCCTTTACATTAGCTTCCCTCTCAGTCCATGACTGCAGGAGCACTGACTATCCACTGCTGTATCATGTCCTCCACTGGCCTGGGTCTGGTGTCATGCAGTGATACAGCAAGTATCCAGGTGTTCAGGAATCAGGTGTTGCTTCTGATTTTTTCATGTCTTCACTGTACCCGCCCCTCCTAACCTCTAAGGCTTTTTATTGCTCTTGAATCTGCCTTGGACTTCATAGACTCTATTCCTATATAGGGAACTAAACTATATTCCTCGTATCTTATAGTCCTCCTATGAAACCCTAACTGTTCCAGTAGTTTTCTGCCTCTGACCTGACTTTCTGAGCTGTCTAGCAAAGGCAATACAAGGCTCCTAAACCTTAAAACAACAAGGATTCTTAAAGGAACATTACTTCTACCTGTTTGAGACCTTTGGAAAAATCTCAGTGCCCAAAGTATGGGTTTGCCAGTGGAAGCAGGTTCTTTATGATCATAGCACCTTTCTCTGTGGACACGCATGTTCACTCTAGACTAATCATCTACCCAATTCCGATGCAGTTATGTAGGAGAGAGCATAAGGTTAGTATTACTCTCAAAGTGCCTTAGGGCTGTGCTGTGTGGGGAACATACCATCCTTCTGGGAATCCAGTCAGGATTGGTCCATCTTCCTGTCATTTGGGGAGCTCTCTGAACTCCTCCTTTGACAGACTATCCACTGAGAGAAAAGCACAGGAAAGCTGAGGGACAGAGAACCCAGCGAGCTTGAGTTGAGGCATTGTAGTGTTCAGCTCCTTTTCCTCCAGCCCCTTTTGGTCCAACATGACTTTGCCTTGGTGCACATTAAACAAATTTGTGGTGCAGTTACTGGAACACTTTCTCAAATATGAGTACAGGTTACCTACGTCTGTATTTTTTTTTTCTGATCTTTAAGTTTTATGTGTTGGAGGACTGAGTTTTTCTTCTTTCATCAAGGCTTGTATTGGGTGGTGAGGTGTCTGTGTAGCAGTTGTGTAGTTGAAATGCTCTACTTGAAACAGCAAAGGTGATTTTTTGGGTGCAACAAAAGTGTGTTTACACCCTGTGTTGGGCAATCTTCTGGAAATACATGTTCATCGCAAAGTATTCTGTCTTGGAGCCTGAGAACCAAGTCATAAATTCTATGGCACCTCAGAGGGTTTGGTATAAACTGCTCCTGCTGTCTCTGCCCTTGCTCTGGTTGAGTTGGCCTGTTGTTGCTATAAGATGTGTAGAAAGCTGAGCAGGATCTTCCCTCCCCACCCTGGCTGCTTAGTCCACTTAACCAAGGTCATCACTAGGTAAGTATATTCTGAAACCAATCAAAGTGGCAGAATGCATGTGAATTAACATGATAGAAGGCTCTTTTTTCTACTTTTAAGGACTGGGGGACTCTACTTGTTTTTTTTGAAGTTTTTATTTTAATGTAATTTCAGACTTACAGGCATGAATGTGTATCATTTATCTGGATATTAGCATCTCCATTTGTGATTTTCTTGCTCTGTGTTTAAATATGCCATATATCAGTTTTTTAACACTATTTATTTGTGGGGGCGGGGCATACACATACTACAGTGTGCACACAGATGCCAGCCAACAACTTGTCGAAGTCCATTCTCTCCTTCTACAATGTGGGGGACAGAACTTGGCTTGTCAGGCTTGGTGGAAAGCACCTTTACCCACTGAGTCATCTTAAAGGCTCTTTAGTATAAGTTTTTAAGGACGAGATCATTTTCTTTCTTAACTGCAAGGTAGTGATCCGAATAATTAACAGTGGCACAGCACTGTTACTTCCAGAATTGATTCACATTCTTCTAACAGTCTCTGTAATGTTCTTTATAGTGAAAGAAAATCCCCTGTGGTTTTAGCTACTTTTCTCTTCATTCTGACAAACTATATGACAAAAACAACTTAAGGACAAAAGGAGATTTTTTAGCTCAGTTTATGAGGGTGCAGGCTGTCATGGTGGGGAAGGTGCAGGCTGTCATGGTGGGGAAGGTGCAGGCTGTCATGGTGGGGAAGGCATGGCAGCAGGAGACTGAGGCAGCTGGTCACAGTGCATCTACAGTCAAGAAACAGAGAAGAATGCTGGTGCTCAGCTCACTTCCTCCTTTTTATTCAATCTGGGACCCTTGCCCATGGGATGGTGCTGCCCACATTTAGGAAGGGTCCCCGCTCCTCAGTGAAACATCTAGAAATGCCCTCATAGAGGTGTGGCTCCCAGATGATTCTAAATCCCGTTTGGTTGACAGTGAAGATTAACCATCACACCTGTTGTGGCCTTTTTTTTTTTTTTTAGTTTTCATATTTCTTGAGTCTCCTGTGCCTTAGAATAATTCCTTACTTTTTTGTCTGCCATACCAAAATATTTTAAAAGAGTGCATGCCAGATCTTTTGTAGAACATCTCTCAATTTGTTTTCCACTGACATTTTCTCCCAAGTGCATCAAAGTCATGCATTTGGGGCAGGGAAGTCATAGAAGGGACTCTGCATCCTTCTCAGTTCATAATGTGAGGACTGATGCATTCATTTGTCTTTTTATTGGTTGTCTTAATTTGATCCACTAGTCTTTAGTCACGTTTCTTTGCAATAAATAATTGTCTCTACAATATTCTAAAGGTGTTTTTAAATAATAATTATCTTGCGGGAAGACACTTGGGGGCTACAAACATGTTCCCAAACTGTCACACACTGGTTTTCCTACTCATTGATGGGTTTTGGTAAATGTATCTTTATTGATGGTTGACATATGATGGTTGTTTCCAAGCCCCACTCTGAATCTGTTTATTAGTTGACTTTCCTTGTAGGAAGGGGTTTTCTGTTCCTCTCTAGTTCTACCCATTTGTCTTACTGTATCAATGCATTGTTTTTATGCATTATTACAGTTTGGTGATCACATGGCCAGTTTGGGCCAGACATAGCTTTTTTCAGCTTGTAGATTCTGTCCCTTTGACATGGTGCTGCCATGTTTTAGTCCTTTCCCATTTCCTGGACCATCTCGGCTTTCCTGCCCTACTCTTGCAATTTGGCTTTTTCCCCAGAACCTTTAGCTCCATTCACTTGGGAATTATTAAAAACCAGAATATAAGCCCAAGGTTACTGTTATGATTCCCACCCCCGCTTTTTTCCCTAGTACTGGAGATTGCAAATGGATTGGACCAGGGCTTAGTGCCTGTTAAGCAAATGCTCTGCCACTAAGCCATTTAAAAAATTTCAAATTTGTTCTTTGACAGTATCATACATGCATGTAATTCCGACTGATGACTGCCACCCTACCCTTTCTTATCTCTTTGCTCTTCCTTTCTTATCAGCTTCTCTCTTTACAAATTCCTTTCCCACATGAAGCTCTTTTTGTTTTGTTTTATGACCCTCTGAGTTTAACCAGGGCTATCGAGGTGACCAGGGGCCTAGAACTATTCATTGGTACCTAATGGACTCTCTAATCTACCACAAACCTTTGTCTCTAGCTCTCTTTTTACTTTATTTCGAGATAGGGTCTCACTAAGTTTCCCAGGCAGACCTTGAACCTGCAATGGTCTGCCTTGGTCTCCTGAGAATCTAGGATTATAAACAGATGCTACGAGGCCCAGCTGGTTGAGTTTTCATTGCTTCCAGGCATCCTCAGTGGATAGAGCTAGAAAATGTTGCCATGTGCATGTAAACACACAGACACACCAGCAATTCACACCTCTCTATTTCTGTGTTTATCCATATGCATGTTTTAAAAACCATGCCTATGTCAGGAAGTCTAATCTTAGCCTGAATTCATGTGGTTGATTTTATTGTTGCTTTTTATAGATTCCTAATTCTGGGTGAGAACCTTTGAAAGAGCAAGAGCAATGTACTTTTTTACTTGAATTAAATTTCTGATCTTTGCTTAGATATTATCACCATATGAAAATGAGCCAGGGAAAATTATTTAAAATGTTTGACTAGTTTTAAAACTAAACATGGGAGTCACATACTCATTCTGGCCCACAGTGATGGACCCCCACTGACCACATTCAACAGGGGAGTATGAAGAATTCAGTGACAGTTACTCATTAAAACAAACTGGGAAATAGGACATGGTGGTGCACACCTTTAACCCCAGCACTTGGGAGGCAGAGGCAGGCAGATCTCTATGAGATCAAAGCCAGCCTGGTCTCCATAGTGAGCTCCAGGCCCAGCTGGGGCTACAGGGCTGTCTAAAAAAAGAAAAGAAAAAGAAAACTGGGGCAGGGGCAAGATCTCAGTCTACACAGTACTGTGCGAGCACAAGAACCCAGCTTCCCCAAAAACTCCCTAAAAAGCTGTGTACTGTGGTGCATGCCAAATTCTAGTGAGGGCAAGATGGAGTAGGAAGGATGACTAGCGCTCCCTAGGCAGGCACTCTAGCCTCATCTTCAAGTACCAGGCCAATGAGAGACCTTGGTTCAAAACACAACATAGATAGCACCTGAGGAAGAAAAATACTTGAAGTCATTATCTGGCCTCCACATGCACATACATGTATTTCATTGTGCACCTACACACACATGTATACCTGTATATACATAAGCATACACACAATAACATAAAAACTACCTGGGTGTGATAGTGCATGCCAGAAATCCCAGAACTGAGGAGGCTAAAGCAGGTGGACTGTAAGTTGAAGGCCAGCCTGGGGTACAGTGCAAGATCCTATTTCAAACCAAACCAAGTCAACGAGCAAGCAAACAAACAGAAAGGAAACTCTTTTGTGTTACTTTGAAATCTTTGTCTCCTTTGTTACTCATATAGTCTATTTTGATGGATGATACATGGTTTAATACAACCTGTGTTTAGGAGAATCTGTGTCAAATGCAAAGCTGGTGGGGTCTAGAGACCACTTGTTAATAGTGCTCCAGCGCTCTGTTTCCAGAAGTCGGCCCTGGGATTTCATTTCATACCAACTTCAGTTGGTGGGACTGTGACACTATCAGGATTATGAGGGGAATTCTGAAGCCATACTTAACTGAATGTGTATGAATGTGTTGATCCTTCAGTAATGACTGCCATGATGGCAAGGAAGGAGTTGGGTGATGTTTTTGGAAGTCTATGCACAGACTAACTTAAATGAAGCTTTTGGAACCACTGTATAGCCTTTGTAAGTAATGACCCTCTTTTACTTGCATATCTCTGGACTCAGTAGTAATAAGCCAGACCATTGTTTGGTTTTTAAATGTAAGTTGAAGTGATCCTTGTATGGCATCCTTTTTCCCCTTCTACCCTTCACTTCACTTTAACAAATATTTATTTATTATCATTATTTTATGTGTATGACTGTATTGCCTGCATGTGTGTAAGTGTACCTGTGCTGTGCAATGCCTGCAGAGGTCAGAAAAGGACATTAGATCCCCTGGAACTGGAGTTACAGATGGTTGTTAGCTACCATGTAGGTGCTGGGAATTGAACCCAGGTCCTCTGCAAGAGCAGTCAATGCTCCTAACCTCTGAATCATCTCTCCAGCCCCTCATTTCCCTTTTATACCTATGCCACATCAATAAATACCCTAATAAATTTGTATAATAATCCTTCTCCAAAATGCAGCTTTCTTTAGCATCAGAAGGGACATATTTGGGTGGAAAGAGTCCTGAGACTTAAATCAGTATGTGTAAGTTTGAAGCTCTGCCCAGCTACTCATTCTGGAGTCTTACATCTAGAGAATGGGAAGAGTATCCACCACCTGCCATGCTGCATGAATGGACCAAGGAGATGGCACAGGCCAAAATAATGTTGCTATTAGATACAAATCTGAAGAATTATTATTTCAGGTTAATATTTTGGTATGGGAAACAAGAATTTATACCCAAGCTAAATATAGACTTAACTAAAACATGCTTGGGTTTTGTTTTCCTCTTCTGTGTTTAAACAAGAATGTGGTACTGCGATTGTACTGTGGAGAAAACCCTGGACTATTTCAGAGACACACTTTCCAGAATCAACAATGTGACCAGTTAAAACTAAACGTTCTCTCTTTATTTTATTTAGACATATAATATATGTTTATTGTTCTGAGGGCACTCTGTACTGATCTTTATACTTTGGTATTTATTACCATTATTATTATTATTATTATTATTATTATTATTATTATCTCTGCTGGGGATCTGGTGTTTTTCCAGTCCCCCTTAGAGCAGCTCTGCCCTGCCCTGTATAAGGTGGTGTCACCCAGCCTGCCATTCAGCTCACACACATCACTCCCCAAAGTGGCCTATGTGTTTGCAGTTTCTCTCAGTGGAGGATAAGCTCTATGTGGGCAATGAAATGGTTTTGAATTCTCTAAAGTATTCTTTTTATATATAATTCAGAAAATAGTAAAAGTGAAAAAAATGGAGCATTGGAGTTTCTTCTGAACTTTACATATCATAAATCTTGCTTCTGCTTCTCTATTTTCAAGTTACTCAACCTGGCACTGGGGCTTAGGATGCAGCTCAAAGGTGGAACACTTTGGCTACTGTGATGGTTAAGCTTCATAGTCAGCGTGGCTAGATTTGGAACCACCTAGAAGACATATTCCTCAGTTCCCAGGGAGGTTTAACTGAGGATGGAAGACCCGTCCTGGATATAGGTGCCATTATCCCATGGGTCAAGATAGTTCTACATAAAAGAGGAAAAGGAGAAAACTGGATGAATGATGGTATTTTCTCCCTTTACCTTCTTCCTGGTCCTCTAGCATATGAGGAGTTCAGCCACATGATCCCACTGCTGTGAAGTCCACCATGCCTTCCCCACCATGATGGGCATAACCCTCTAAACTGTGAGCCAAAATAAGTCCTTCCCATAAGTTGTTTTTGTCAGGAATTTGGTCACATTTAAAAGAAAAGTTACTAATACAACTAGCATACACAGGATTCTGGGTTTGGTCCTTAGCACTGCAGACACAGCTCACAGCATACAAGTTGCATATGGAGATGGAGATGCATGGGCATCCATCTCGTGCTAAAAGTCTGCAGTCTGGGTGCTTTCCTGACAACTTCTCTCCCATTCTGTTCCCATTAATCAGAGCTCACTTCACATAGACACATTGTGCTTTCCTGGGCGTTCTGACTCTACCAAAGTTTCAACTCAGGCTCTCATAGGCATTGCTTAATAAGATTTAATTAGATCACAAGGCATTTTAACATCAAGAATAAATCAGAAATCACTGGTGTCCCCATTAAATTTCCCAACATGAAGATGAAGTCTGAAAATTGAATGTTGGTTAATTTCTTACAGATAACAAAAGAGCACAACAAACCCTTGATGACGGTGCAGATAAAATACCTTTTGTATTGAGTCTTGAGTCACATTCCTCACACATAATAGCTACATATGTACCTTCAATTATGGTAACTTTGGGAACAATAAACCATGTGTGATCTTTAAAAAGTTAAGTTTTTAAAAAGTTATTACGTTTTAAATTTATTTTTGTGTTTGTGTATGCATGCACCACAGTGCATGTATGGGAGGGCAGAGGACACATCGCACTTAATCAGTTCTCTCCTTCTACCATGTGGGTCCCAGCAATCAAATTCAGGCTATCGGGCTTGGAAGCAAGCACCTTTACACACTAAGTAAAGTTTTTTGTCCTTTTTGGTACTATAAGAAAAAAGGAGCTTCATGCACTTGTATTTGGTTTGGATAATACGTTTAGGATGGCCAGACTTAAGTAATAAACTATGATGTGTATCCAAAATTAGGTTTGGAGAAGGTTCTGGAAGCAGGTGGAGGGGGGTAATCCCTTCAAAGCAGTGGAGAGACATGGTTTTGAAAGCTAAAGCTAAGCATGGTGCAAACAGATGAGGGTTATCAAATGGGGGGTGATGAGAAGGGAATGTTGACAATCAGAGCCGTCCATGGGAATTGCAGTTAGGAAGATGTAGGGCAGAAAGCAGCTGCAAGCACTGAGTTGCACTTATGCCTCTTTCCCTGGACACACTGAGTGCTGATCGCCTGCTCCAGGGTGGCATGTGCAGCAGCTGATTCTTCTAATGAAGATTAATGACTCTCTAGAATTTCACAGGGGAGGGCAGCTGGTATAGAGTCAGTCCACCATGCCAAGTGCCACCATGCTCCATGGAGACCTCTGACTTCTGCCCTGCCTTTGTCTATTTTGATAGTTACTTGTACTTCATGGAACCCAGTCCCTTCTTTTTCTCCTGAGGGTGGCACACCATGCTGCCTTTCTGACTCTTTCAATTATTTTCATTTCTGTCTTTCTTCACTTCTTTTTTCCTGTTAGTCTTAGGGGGTCTTTTGAGTGCTCTCAGAAGAAGCCAAAGTTTGAAGGGGTTGAATTTCATAGCTGCTCTGTCACCCTAGAAAAGAAAAATTCCAGTCAATTAAAAAATTGCTAAGTATTTTTTCTTGTAATTTAATGTTTGGAGGAACTTTTGGATGAGAGAAAATCAATGCAAAGGTCACTAATCAGAGAAGATGCTTTTTGCTTTCATCCGAGAATGGTTTTTGCTGAGAAATATGTGTTTGCAAACATGTCGATTTCAGAATTCCTTAGCCCTATAGGTCCAACTTGCATCTGCCCAAATGGTTAGAGGTTGATTGAAAAATATAGCACAATTGAGCTGGTCATGGTGGTACATGCTTTTGATCTTAGTACTTGGGAGGCAAAGGCAGGCAGATGTCTATGAGATCCAGACCAGCCCGGTTCATATAGCAGGTTCCAGGTCAGCTGGAACAAGAGGGAGACCCTTTCTCAAAACCAACCAAATTTTATACATATATATATGTATGTATATAGAGAGAGATATAAATATATATGATATATGTATGTTTGTGTATATGTGTGTACAGAGAAAGAGAATGAGAGAGAGCAAGAGAGAGTGAGAGCAAGCAAGAGAGAAATGAATTACTGCATTTTCTGGTTCAGACTTGTGAAGTCTTCATGACTCATAAGTTGTTGGTATAACAGCTGGAAAGCATTTGTCCCTTTGTGGGATAAGCTGAGTTCTTTCTAATACTAGGTGGGCCAGGATGTGTAGAGCTACTATGTGCGCCTTGTCTCTGGGAAGTTTATCTGTGAGAGGAGTTTACATGTGTGGAGAAGAATGACTGGCCCCAGGTTAGTGGGAAGGTTATTTCATGGATGGTGGTGAGGCACTGTGGAATCAGACAGACCAGCTTTTGAGGATGTGTAGAGCTACTATGTGCGCCTTGTCTCTGGGAAGTTTATCTGTGAGAGGAGTTTACATGTGTGGAGAAGAATGACTGGCCCCAGGTTAGTGGGAAGGTTATTTCATGGATGGTGGTGAGGCACTGTGGAATCGGACAGACCAGCTTTTGAAGTTGAGCTCTGTCATTTGTTGGTGTCACAACCCTGGACTAGCCCCTGATCACCTCTGAACTTTGCTTTCTTCTGTAAAATCTAGACAATATTGCTTCCCTCCTATGGCTGCTGTAATAAAGAAAATATTGCATCTGTCTAAATACTATAATTTTGGCCCCAGAATAAATGCTCACCAGGTTGTTTCCTGTAGGTCTTCCAAGGCTGGGTTGGAGAGGCCTCGCAGCAAGCCAGGGCTTTGATGGTGGCTTAATGGCACCATTTCATAAACCTGAAATTATAGTTGTGAATAGACCGTTTTAATTTGTTTTAGATTTCTTTTTGAAATTAGTAACCCCCTGAATCTGGATTGAATAAGAGCTGCCACTTCCTCGGGCCACATAAATGATGATAATTGATCAATCAGAAGTAATTCTTAATTTACATTTTAGTGTGAACAACACCGTAATTCATTGCACATGTGCTGACTTAAGGGATCTAAAAATGAAGGGAAACAGTTGTATGTTAAATATCAGCTATTTTGAAAACGGCAGAACAGATCTCAGGATTTTCCTTTATACATTGACTCATGAGGAATTTGGGGACTGTCTTAAAACTCTGAAGAGTAGGGTTGGGGAGATGGTCAGTGGTTTAAACACTCTGAGGATTGAAGTTCAGATCCCCAGAACTGCATAAATGCTGGGTGTGTGTGGTGGCTGGTCTGAAATTCTAGAGCTGGGGAAAGCTGAGACTGGGATCGCTGGAGCAAGCTGGCTAGCTAGATGAGCCCATATTGGCGACTCTGAGTTCATTTGAGAGACCCTGCCTCAATGAATAAGTTCAAATGTGATTGAGGAAGACTTTCAACTTCAACCTCAGGCCTACACACACACACACACACACACACACACACACACGTACGCATGCACGCACACACCCTGCATGCACACACATATGCACATACACACACATACCAACACTCGTGCTCTCACACACACTTACACACATATTATACACATTACACATATGCTAAAGATCATTCTGAGGGTTTGTATTCCATTCATAGAAATCTCCAAGATGGCTGGTTCCATGCCATTGTCTTTTAGAGTGATATTTCTATATGTTGACAGTAATGCAATTCACAATTATAGAAAACTTTCAAAACGTAAGAAAAATAGCAGTATTATGAAGATTTCTCCTAACAGAGAGTATCAGTTCATTTAGAAGTGGATACAGTGGTTTATAGGCTAGAACCCAGTGGGAAATGTCAACTGCGTCTGGAACACATACTCTCCTGTTGGAAACTTGAGCTGAAATGAAATGGGAGACAGTCAGTAAAATAGGATTAAGTAAGATTTTGTTGCAATATTGCTATTAGATTTCTGATTCTTCATGTCATTCTTTGAAATATCTGAAGCAGTTAGTGTGCTTATACGAAAGTTCAAAGATGGGGCCTTGGGAGAGATTTGCTGATGAGGAAGTGAAGAAGACAGGGAGTTCAGTGGGAAAAACAAAATCTTGCAGGTGGAAGGCTATGGGAGGGTGCCATTTGGGATGTGGGTGTAAAGAGGAATAAGATTGCTTGGTATGTTCTGTATGAAATACACACACACACACTCACACACAATCAATCAATAGATTAAAGAAAATGAGTTTAAAAATTTGAAATCTCTTAGGGCTCTCAGTAGACCAACATCTCAAGTTTCTTTGAGTATTGAAAGATAAGTCTAAGAACAAGGGAAAAAATGCTACTTCCCCTGTAACTTTTAAGGCTCTAATGATGCTACTAAAGCCATTAAGGTTTACAGTGTCCCTGTCCTGTTCCTCTGCCCTGATTGGTTACCTGGTACCTGGAGAACTCATAGCCTTCTATGAGGTGACACAGAGAAGCAAGAACCATGGAGGAATGATGCTAAATGTTGAATCTTCTGGAACCCTGGAGATACCTTGATCTTAGTGTTTGCTTTTTAATCATATTCCCAACAACTCTTTAATAGTTATTTGCCAGTTTTTCCATGTGCTGTGCTTGGGCAAATAAGACTTTTTTCTTTTTCTTGGTTTGGTTTTTTTTTTTTTTTCTTGTTTTTTTGGGATAGGGTCTCCCTGTAGCCCCAGCTGGCCTGGAACTTACTATATAGACCAGGCTGACCTCAATTTCATAGAGAGCCACCCACTTATGTTTCCCAAGTGCTAGGATTAAAGGCATGTGCTATTACCACACCCAGCAAGATTTTTTTTTCCTTACTTACTTAGAGTTAAACAGTTTAGCAAAAAAATGCATGTATTGGGTTGAGGCTATAGATCAGTGGTAGAGCATTTGTCTAGCATGCATGAAGCCCTAGGTTCAATCCCAGTTTTGAAAACAAAACAAAATAAAAACTATGAAAGTAGATGTGTATGACTTTATATAAATATGCATCTGAATCAGTGATGGAATTTGCATGCCTATACACTTGGCTCCATTTGGGGCTTAGCATGAGCTACTTGTGGGCTTTTTGCTTTCATTTTGTGGTTCACTTGTTGGAGACCTAAGAGAACCTGGATGGCATTTTATGACTTGAATGTAAACTTTGATCAAGCTCCGGAAGAATTGAAAGGAGAGTCTTTGGGGCAGGTAGTCTCATGTCAACTGGTGGCAAGGAAATCTTTGTTTTGACAAGGGGACTTTAGTACCTGCAAAGCCTGGTCATGGGTGAATTGAGGTTAATTTGCCTGACACATTAATAACTTGGAATAACTTGGAAGTGAGATACAAAGAACATCAGATTGACAAGATTTAATAAGTATGCTAGTGATTACACTGATGCAGAGAGGCAGCCAAGGAAAGAAGCTACTATTTTAATTAAATAATATCTTCTTGTTCTCTCAGCCAAGCATGGTAGTACATGCCTTTAATCCCAGCACTTGAGAGGCAGAGCTGTTACTTCGAGGTCAGCCTGGTCTATATAGTGAGTTCCAGGCCAGCTGAGGCTACTTGGAGGCCCTGTCTCAAAAAAAACCAAAAAGGAAAAAAAGAGGAAAAAAAGAAAAAAAAATCTTGTTCTCCTTTTGTTTAAAAATTAAATCCATATTATTTTCTGCTTTTAACACAATTACAATACTAAAGACATTTAGTAGCATGAGCTATTTGTGACCCTGATTATAAAACACCCCAGTTTTTAATGACCCTTTAGAGTTTAATAGAGATTTCATAAGAGTGAAATCTAGCCAGGTATTGTGGTTCATGCCCGGAATCCCTGCATTCAGAAGGCTGAGGCAGAAGGATTGCCGTGAGTTGAGGCTAGCCTGGGCAACAAAGTGAGGAGGGAAGGGAGGGAGGGAAAGAGAGAGGGAGAGAACAAGAGAGGAGAGAAGAGAGAGGAGAGAGAGATCCTGTGATGCGCATTCATTTTGTTTTTATTCCGAGTCATCTAGTTTCAGTCTTGCTTAAAATGGTAAATGTGAGAAATTCCTGCAGAAGGGTATAGCTGTGATGTCACACCTCCAGGTAGAGCTGAGCATTGCTCTTTGGAGATTGTGCTAAAGAGGAACTTAGAGGTGGGGGCTTAATGGTTAAGAGCATTGACTGTTCTCGCAGAGAACCCGGGTTCGGGTTCAGTTCCCAGCACCCACATGGTGGCTAACTCTGTAACTACTCTGTAACTTCAGTTCCAGGGACCCTGATGCCCTCTTCTGCCCTCTACAGGCATTGTATAACATATAGTGCCCTTACATAATATGCAGGTAAAGCACTCATACATATAAAGTAAAAATAAATACTTTTTTAAAAAATTAAAAAAGAGGAACTTGTTTCTTCTGCTCTGTCTTGGGACAAAAGTGAATACACCTTCCCCCTAGGAAGATCAGAGGCTGAGGAACAGAGGGTTAGGCTGACTAGTACTTTCCATTGGCCAGCAGACCTGAACAAGCTGTTCCTTAGACTTCAGGTAGCTCTACTACCTGCCTACTCTTAGCTGTACTTACACCACCTGCTTTGCTAAATGCTTAAAGTTTTTCTTAAAGTAATATTCTTTTTACTGAAGTTTGTTTTAAAAGGAAACAGAAGCAATGACTAAGTGGAAAGCCTTTTTTCATATGTTGTAAATAAAAGACAGTGATAAAAATAAATACCAGAAAAACAGATTTCAGCTGGACACTTGGCTTGCTGAGGACTATGGTCTTTGTACCTTGTTTTATTTCTGTTTAAGAGAAAAGCAATTCTGTGGGATTAGAAGTGAGGATGGTGATGGGGAGCAGCTCCCCAAAGGAGTTTTGGGGTAAGGATCTCATTCCATTTGTCATTTGGGTAATGGTTTGGGGGTGCTGATGCTGCAAAATGTACCAAGTATGTTCTTGTTCTGCAAGTATGTTACCATTCAAGTTTATCTTTAAAAATGGCACTGTGAACCTTTATTTCATATCTAATTTGTCCACTGGATATGTAGCCAGGTTTATGGGAGATGGACAGAAAAATAACTTGGTCATCATATGAATCATGTTCCTTAACAGCATAGTCCATAGCCACCAAAGTAATATCAGTGGAGCCATGATAGGTAATGTCCAGTGTTCCCTCACTGTCCCGTCAGTTGCCACCATGCAGCCATCTGAGCCAAATGAGCAATTTGTATAGCAACTGTGATTTTTCTGGTCTGGCCTTTTGACATTAGAATGCACTCCAGAGAGGACCCCATCACTGCTAAAGCATCCCAGAAAAATAGAGGTAAATATTAGTATCTTAAGCCATAAATTAGGAAAAATCCCATTTCGTAAAGTTTTTTTTTTCATTTTATTCATTTAAATTCTTCATTTTATGTATGTGTGTAGTGAACGCATGTGGGGTTTTCAGGTGTGCAAGCCTGTGCATCCATGTGGAAACCAGAGGAGGACATCAGGTGTCCTGCTCCATCACTCTCTACTCCCTTGAGACAGGCTCTCTGACTGAACCTGGAGCTAGGCTGGCAGCCAGCAAGCCCCAGTGATCCTCCTGTCTCCACGCTTCAGTGCTGCGGTTGTATGTGCATGATGCCATGTCTGACTTTTTAAGTGGGATCAAGGGATTTGAACTCAGGTCCTCATGCTTGCACAGCAAGTGCTCTTACCCAATAAACTATCTCTCCAGCCCTATTTTTATGGATTTTTTTGAAAGCCGTACTATTTTTAAACACTCTAGTTATAGTTACTGACCATATGTACATTTTTAACTGATGTGGTATACAGATACAAGTGCAGCCCAAACTGATTCTGTACTAGACTGTTCTTCTAAAAAGCATTTTCAAATAAAATAGAAATAAAAAATAAACAAGGGGCTGAAGAGTTGGCTCTGCCATTAAGAACACTGGTTGTTCTTTCAGAATACTTGGGTTCGAATCCCGGCACCCACATGGCAGCTAACACCTATCCGTAACTCCAGTTCCAGGGGACCCAACAGCCTCTTCTGTCCTCCGTGGGCACTATATGACATGGGTGCACTTACCTACATGCAGGCAATACACACATACACATAAAATAATTTTTAGAAAAACATTTTTGCAAACGTTTTCGATGCTGACCTACAGCAAGAAATATATGTGACCCAGAATACTACTCCCAAATCTTGAGTAGGACTGTTACGTTTGTATAAAAATGGACATAAGTTTCATGAGAGAGAAATGTATCCAAGCTCCATGCAGTACAGTCTGCTATTTCTATTTGATTCTTTTTGCTTTTAATGCTCTCTGCCTCCCACTAAGTTGATTTTATGGCTCACCAAAGGGAAGCAGCCCACAGTTTGAAGACATTCTACTTTGGAAGATGAACATGTAAAAGGTGGCCAGGTTCCTTTTTCTGATATTATAGCCTAGAGTCCGCCAGATCTGCTGATGGCAAATCTGAGTCCCAGCCTGTTGCCAGAAGAATGGAGCCAGATTTGACACTAGAATATATAAGCGTGTTTGCAAAAATGGACTCCCCTGCCTGACACCTTTCTACTTATGACCTCTTGCCTGTGGCCAACTTCATGGGCTGAACATACCACCAAGAGATGGATGACAAAATGGACATACCACCATCAGTTCTGGGTCCAGCCTTTGGAAATATAAGTTGTTTCTAAGCATGGAAGTTTGAGGTATAAAGCAATATCCTCTCTCATAGAAGAAACTTAGACCAGCCTGACATCTGAAGATGCATGTAGTGATTGCCTTTTAGATGCCATTGGGAAGTTCACAAGTTATATACATGCAGGCTTCTGACTCCACCATCTGGTACTTTATGATGAGCCTTGAGAGTTAGCAGTGTGTTGGAGAAAGACAAGGAGAGCCCCACTTGAGCGCAGGGACACATTGGATGAACTCAATGTGTCTCCTGCTCCCAGTACCTACTGCCACGTCTGGTGAAGAGTGGTCTATCAGTCAATGTCTGATGCCTGACTCAGAAGTAGATTAAGTCAGATGATCAACTTCTGAGGGCAGACCGGCAGCCATCTGACATTAGAAGCATTCATGGCTCGTGACAGTATGTCATGAGGCCTGGGGGAGCATTTGATACTTTAACAACACGTCCTTCAAACAGGTGGAAACTGCCAGCTGTCCACATAGGAATAGCAGCAGTTTAAAATAGATCTCTCCCAGGGCCAGAAGGAATTCTGGAACAGGGTACCTTCATTTGAAACCTTGGGAGAGATGGACTTCCCAGAGAGGAATTGTGAGGAAGCCCAATTTTGCTTTAAAGAACAATCCAAAACAATAAATATCATAAGAAAAAGAGGAAATTTAATTTTTGATATGTGACATTTCGTTTTATGAACTGAACTTTAAAGAAGCCTGTTACATTTATAAATTCCCAGTTTTACTTTTTTATTACTTTTGTGTGTATGGTGTATGCATGTATTTGTGTATGTATGTATGTATGAAGATGTGCTGGTCTGTACATATGGAAGCCAGATGTCGACTTTAGGTGTCTCCCTCTCAATCTTCATCTTCTTTTCTGAAATGGGAGCTCTCACTGGACCTGGAGCTTCCTGTTTAGTTTAGACTGACTGGCTAGTGAGTCTTGTGGATCCAAACTCAGATCCTTATGCTTGCATAGTAAGCACTTTACCCACTGAACCATCACCCCCACCCCATTTTTACCTTTTAAATAAACATTGTCTTAGTCCTGTTAGCACTAAGATGCAGGAAATGGTGTTTTTTCTGGGTAGCCTGCTCACTGAGGCAGTGTGAGAGTCCTCGGCCACTTTGGCCTTTTGCTCATCAAGCTGCAGGTGAAGCCACCGGGGTTGGAGAATATTAAAGGTTGGTCGTCCTCGTCTCCTTCCTCACTTACAAATCTTGCTGCCCTGTCCCAGGTTTATGATCGTGAAATCAAGAACAGTGAAACGCTGAACTGCTGAAGAATGTTTTTGCTTCTTTCCCTTTTGTGTGTGGCATCTTCTTCAGTGGAAGTTCAGCTGCTTTGTTACTGCAGGATTTTCATACACATTCCAGGAAATAATGTCAATGCCAGAGTTGGTTAATTAAACCAAGTTCTCAGTGAAGCGATAAGCCACAGTGGAAAGAGGGCTCAAGGGCTAGGGATGCAAATGAAAGTGTTAAACAAGAGGTTCTAGAAAGTTCTCCATGGTTTCTTGCTACCAAACCCAACCCAGCATAGATTTGTTGAGCAGCTGCAATAAACAGATGCAGTTTACCTTTATTCTGGTATCTACCAAAATATTAGAGATTTCTGTTCCACATGAGAAAGGGTAAAAACTGTAAATGAAGGAATAGCTTCATAGAATGAACATTGAGCCAAATGAAACTTAAATCTTAATGTAAGTTGAAAGATTAGGTAGAAATATATTTATAGACATTTTCAAACACATTTTCTAGCAGTGCTTGCTAACAAAAACTTTAAAACTTGAATTCCTAAACTTTAGAATAAGAAACTCAATATAGAACAATAGTATTAATTTTTCCTTTGAACATTTCAGCCAAGAAGGGAAACTAAAATTGTATTGACTTAACAGGGCACCCATTTGCTCGCATGTTTATGTGCCAACCAACTGGAAGTTGAAATACTCCCTCCAGAGGTGGCGACATCATGGACTCACTTTAAAATAGTTTATTCAGGGAAATTTGGGGACAAAAATTTTAGAAAGATAAGAAACAGGGAATTACTTTGTTCCTTGGGGTAGCAAGAGTCATTAAAATGGACTTAAAGTTTTTTAACTGAGACCTCAGTTACAGAAATTAAAAAAGATAGTAGTAGGCTCTCCACGGTTAGTCACTGTCATCACTGTATACGGTGAAGCTGAGGTCATTTAACGTTGTGTTTTCTTGGCTTGCTGTCCTAACTTGAATGAACTTATTAATGACAGAATGCAGTGTAGCTTTTGTGTTTACATTAGGGCTCTGCTTTGGAATGCTATTGCTTCAGGACATCACACTATAGCAGCATTAGAATCTAAACCAGAAGAACTGTTCTTGTAAGTGACTCTAATAAACACTAATAGAATAATAATAATAACAATAATAATGGGGCTTTATTCGTAATATTTTTCCTGTTTTCCTGAATCAGTCTTCAGTTGTTTCCTTCCCCATAGCACCTGTGCACACACACACACACACACACACACACACGCACGCACACACACACACCTGTTAGCACTGTCAGAGGCACCCAATAAGGAAATAAAAGTTATTAACGTGTACCAGACGTGTAACCCTTTTCCTAATTGGACACAGCGGTTTTAGCATTGAAGTTCAACTCCAAAGTCAAAGGGGTCTGTCTTTCATTATCCATTTTCTTGGGCGGACATGGCTCTTTTTTCTCTAGTCTTGTACTTTTCCTCTCCTTCTAACTTCACCTCTGTGGCCCTTGAAGTTCAGGTGCAGCTTCAGAAGATGTTTCTGTAACAAGGATGCAAGATCCCACTGCTGAAAGGCATGAAAAGCCTTGGAAGCAGTCTCTCTCTGGGGGTAAATGGGTTGCTTGTTTCTCTTTCTTTTTTTTCTCCCATCATTTACCCAGGCAGACAGAGGGAATGCTGTGGCCCTGTCAGAGGGAAGAGAACCATGGTGGCATTGGAAGTGAAAGCAGAAAGCTAATTGGTGGTGGCTTAACATTTCAGACCACCTAGGAGGCAGAGCAAGCACTAAAGGATTTCAGACTTTTAAGGAAACTGAAATCCATTTTGATTTAATTTATGAGAGTCCTAAAAGTGGTGGTACTCATACTACTAAACCTTCCTAGAGACTGGAAATAAGGAACTGTTTTGTGACACTAAGGTTGCCTGCATATTTAGTAAGCTGGTTGTGGGATCGCCTGACAGAGGAGGGGTGTGCTTAACATGGGACCATTCATTCCAACATAAGTAAATGGGACAGTCATTGTCAAGAGCTAGCTGCTGGGGGAGGGGTGCATATATGTAACTTGCTGAGTTTTCTTATTGCCTCTTGTTAAATTTTGTTTGGGGTCCTGTGGCACATATGGGGGAAAGAGAATCTCTGGTAGCACATGTCCTTTGCGGAATGTGGCTTGATTGGGACACTGGGAGAAAGTGCTGAGCAGCACAGGTGAACTGGTTTGGGGTGTCCAGGTGGGGTTGCATATATATCCCCAAGTGAAAAGAGTCTGAGTGAAGACTGAGAATCTTGACTCCTAGTCAGAGGCTTCCTTACCATGCTGGTTTATCTGCTATTATGTGGTCCACAAAAGTGCTTATGTGGGCACAACTCGCTTCCTTGAAATCCTTCCAGTCACAGTGGTAAGCAGCAGCACTGCCCATTATGTGAGGGGCGTTTGGCCCTCAGCTCTGACACTCTCAGCTGCATCACCTAGCACAAGCTATTTCACATTTTCTCATTGTAAAAGTGATACTGAGAGCCCCCATTTCATCCCTTAGGGATGCTGATTACAGTGAGTTAATACGTTCTCAAGATTTTCGAAGCCTTGAGAAGGGTTCTTAGCACATAAAGAACTCAATAAACTAATGGTGGTGGCATCATTATTACTGAGTTTCTTGTTGCTGAACACTTCCAGGAAGTTGTGAATGCACACACAGGGAGCCCCGGGAGTGTAGCTGTCCAGTGTGTATCTCCATGCCAGTCTCCCTACCACCCTGCAGCAGCAGGTGGATTTGTCTTCACTTCACAGGTGACGCCACTGACACTCTGGTTACGTTCCTCATTAGAAACATCAAGAGTGAGTGTAAGGATCCGAGTCCATCGCTAGTGTTACGTTCTTTCCTTTATGTTGTATTTTCTCCTGTCCCAGACCCATGCCAGTGGGAAGGAGTTGAAACACACACACACACACAAACAATAGCCACCTTGAAAATGTATAGCTGTGAAGAATCCCCACTATGTTCATTCAGGTGTGATTTTCTGCATTTAGGAATATGTTGGAACTTTGGAAATGTGTATTTGAGTAACTCAACCTCACAAATTTAGCTCACCTCAGTCAGAAGAACATTTTATGGAAATAAAATCATTGCCCATTGCTTCTCATGTGTTCTGTCGCAGTTCTTGACTGGATACTATGCAGGCAGCTAGCTGTACTGTATTTCACTGTTTGAGGTACATTTTATTCTTACAAAGCAAGATACAGTTCAAGCTGCACTCTGGAAAAATATAGCAAATAGCAAAGCATAATCATTTCTGGAAAATTACTGAGTCTCAGATATCCAGAAAGGTAGAGGGGGAGATCATGTGTAATTTTTCATAGGCAGGGCTCATTTAATTTCAGGATTAAATGAAAGCCCTACTTTGAGCCTAAGGCTGAGTGTCAAGAAATTGCCTCATAGGTAAAATGGCCGTAGATCACGGCGGAGGCCCTGTTGTTGCCTCAGTTACCTGAACTCCACTTGGAAGGAGTCCAACCAGCCTTCTTCATGTCTGATTCCCCTGTGTAGGGCATAGTGTGTGGCAACATTACATTAGAGTCATTGGATAATTAGAGTCATTGATGAGGAGAGAGTTCAGGACAGGGAGGAACAGGAAACCCTACAGGCCTGTCAGGAGGAAAAGCAGAAAAACACTGACATGCTTGCCTCTCTGCCCGAGTCAGCATGGTTGGTTCCAGAAGTAAACTGAATTATCTCACATCAGAGCTGCTTTGTGGCTTAGGGGGCAGATAGATCCCCAGTAGGAGTTGATGGGAATTTTGTAGCTTCTTGCCGAAAAAAATAATCTGTCTTCTCATTCCTTCTGGTACATATTCATGCACTCTTCGGGGGAACTCGGATTCGTTGGAGTCCATCCACAAATCTGTGAAGAATCCTTTAGGCCTTTGAAGGGTGTTGTCCTCCCTGGGGCAAGATAGACTGGACCCTAGACAAAGATGGGTGATGACTTAGAGACATGTCAGGGCCCTTCCTTTTCTGGGTTAAGTTCATCAAGGATCATTGCTCCTTAAGTAGGGTTTGAAGTTCATAACATTTCCTGTACATGCTTGAAGAATCTTATGCAAATGGTATGTAATTGTGACCACACAAATACATACTCCATACTTAAGAGGGCTGAGCCCAACACAGCAATTGCACACACAGTATGGGAACAGCATTGGGAGCTTTGAACCATGGGAGTTCCAAGAACAATGGTATGGGCATTCCTGAAGGAGCTCTGCATTGCATCTTACTGTGGACAGATGACCAGGGGCAGTCCTCTTCATCCTGCATCTCCAGTGCAGGGGCACCACATTCAGAAGTGCTGGTTAAATGGACTGATTCTCAAGACCTCTATGCTCTCATTCCCAAAATTGAAGTTATAAAAGTGCTTTTTAAAAGTTTGTTAGAATATGTAAGTTAAAAAAGAAAAACTGAACATGAAGTGTTTGTACAAGCTTCACACTTATATTACTTATAATGTAGTAAATAACTGGTGGTCTAATATGATTCCTGTTTACTATAACAAGTAGGTGTGTCTAAGTGTTAGACTTCACAGAGTGAACTGGTAGTCTGTTTGCACTGCTATAATAAAACAGCTCAGACTGAATCATTTGTGAACAACGGAAATTTCCTGGTCACAGTACTGGAAGGTGGACTGCATAAGGTGAAGGCACCAGCAGATTCAGTGTATGCTGAGGGTTAGACTGGGTTTCAAAGATGACGCCACGTTGCTGTGTGTGCACATGCTAGAAGGGGCAAGGAAGATCCCTGGAGCCCTGTGTATTTTTCTATAGTTTATATTCAGTGTAGTTTGCATGGTTTATACCAAGATTAGTCTCTTTTTAGCTGTGATTTCACTTCCCATGGCTTCAGATACTCTTGGTCAACTGTGGTTGAAAATACTAATATTTTTTTTTGGCACTTCAAGATACAGAGAGACAAAATTCACAAATCCTTATTACACATATTATTATAAAGATTTTATGGTAATTTATGATTGCTGACTTCTTTTTGTTAACGTGTTAATTATATAAATTAATGGGTTTCCTGTGATATTCTATACTTGCATACATCAGGCATTGATCATGTCCACCTACCTTCCGCCCTCCCCCCTCTTCTTTCTACCCCACCCCCAATTCTGTTGTCAGTTTTTGCAAGTATTTCCTAAGCTCTTGGAGTCCTTTTCAAAAAGTCCTCGCATATGCCCATGCCTTGAAATGTTTCCCCTATTTTCCCTTTAGCTATTCAGTTAAGATCTTACATTAAAGTCTTTGATCCATTTTCAGTTGGTTTTTGTGCAGGGTGAGACATAAGGCTCTATTTTTACTCTTCCACTTGTGCCATCCTGTTTTCCCGTCATCATTCATTGGAAACATTGTTCTGCTCCAACATATTATAAAGGCACCATAACTAAATCAGTGTGGTATTGGCCTAAAATGAACATGGAACAGAATAAATGACTTATTAATGAATTCAAAATTTAGCCAAATAATTGTAGTCAAAGGTACCAGCAACATGCTGGTTTAGTTATGGTGCCCTTATAATATGTTTTGAAATTAGGTAGAAGATCCAGGTCAGCAGAGGTGGGTGTTCTGACAATCTTATAAAGCCACATCAGTAGAGAACTTGAAAATAAATGTCTTGAGAATGTGAGCTCGCTCGGCTTAGTCTGATTTTTTTTCTTTTTTTAGAATCCATTTTCTTAGTTCTCCAGAAATTATGCCCAATCCCTGGGGTTGGGACTTCTTTACTGCATGTTCTCCCAGCTGTCACTCTGGACATATCATAAGCCACACCAATACAATGTCAGTTCTGAAAACTTTGCCAGGGCACAGGATAAACAGGTGTTGGTTTTATCAATAAGTGTACAGAAAGTTCAAGCAGAATTTGAAAAAGCTGAAAGTTGATCATTCCAACAAGAATGCAAGAAACTTGTGTTTGGTGTTAGTACTTGTGTTCTGCATTTTCGTTTTATTTCAATGTATGTGGGGAGGTATATACATTTTTCTGCGTGTATGCCCATATGTGTACGGAGGCCAGAGGTCAGCCTCAGGTGCTGTTCTCAGGAGCTGTCCACCTTGTTTTTGAGACAGGGTTTCTCAGTAGGACCTGGGGCTCATCAGTTAGCTAGGATAGCCAGGGAGCCTCAGGAATCCACATATCTCTGCCTTCCCAGTGCTGAGGTTACAAACATGTGCCACTCACTATACCCAGATTTTCGTGTGGCTGTTGAGAATCAAACTTTGTCCTCATTGCTTACATGACAAGTATACTAAACAAGGCCATCTCTCCAGCCCTGTTTGGGGGTTTTATTCTGTTCTGTTTGGGTTTATTGAGACAATTTCTTGGTGCAGATTTGAAGCAGGGTCTCTCTTGTTTCTGCTGCTATGTTGTATATTCTGGGCTAGCTAGCCTGGCTGCTTTCAGGCCATTCTCTTGTCCCCACCTCCCATCTCCCTGTAGGAGTTCTGGGATTACAGATGTGTGCCACCACATCCAGCTTTTTATGTGGGTTCCAGGATCCAAACTTGGATTGTAAAGCTTGCATGACAAGTACTATTACCTGCTGATCCATATCCCTGGTCTCCCACTTTATCTTTTAAATACACTTGATAACATGCTTGTCTGAGCTGCAAACATTTTCAAATTTAGTTTTCTATTAAATTTGACTGCCGTTTTTGAATTACTACTTAAAACTTGGTTTCTAGGTTTTGTTTTGTTTTTTTAAATGAGATTTGGATTCTAGGAACAGCTTTTCCTCCTATGTGGTACTTCATGGAGCTGGTTGTAGATATTTACAAACAAGACTTGACTATGACAAGTTCAGACTTCCCCTCTGAAGGTTTAGTTGAGTTGATTATAGCAGACTGGTAGCAGACACATTAGTAGAATAAAAACCTTAACAAATTTATTAGCATGCTTAACATGGCAACTCAAAGGAGGACCAGATGGCGGAGGCTTCAGTCTCTTCTTGACAGGCAAGAGGGAAGTGAGTATTGTAAGTCATCTACAGAAATAATACATGGTTTGGGGAAAATGGATGGGCCCAGAAAACAGGTAGTGGCCTAAGACATAGTTCCTCTTGGTTCTAAGTGTGACATTTGACTTTTAGTCTCTTCCAAGCTGATGCGGGCTTATTCTTAATTGGTTAATGAAATTTCAATAACAAGATCAAAGGTCACTGTGGTGTATCATCTTCAGGTAAACAGGGAAGCCAGAGAAAGGCCTTGGCTACATGGAGGGATAATGGTATAAGACGTTGTCAGGAGATCCTGAGGCTGTTACTATGCCTGAACTTACCAAAGTATTGTCCTTTGGGGTAGCTCTTTCTGATCCCCAACACTGGCCTTGAAAAGGCATCTCCTTGCTGTCAAGGAGGTGGGAAGTGTGACAGAACAGTGGAATGTGCAGGGATGATGGTGCTGGGTTGGCACTTCCAGGTTCTTGGCCTTTTTGTGATAGTTGAGCATTGAAGAGGTTGTGTTTGTTCCAGAGTCCTCTGTGAACAACCTCAAGAATCAGCCATACAGTTATAAAACCCCGTTCTTCCTTTAGGTTCATTGCTTTTACAGGTGATGATGCTAAATTATAGGAGTACTAGTTTTTGTGACATAAATGCACTCCTTCTGAACTTAGAGATGCTTCCTAGTTTTTAAAAAGAAAGCATCGCTTGGCCGTCTTGTACCACCACCCTTCAAAGGTGGAGTATCTTATCCCAAACCTTTGGTAAGCCAAGAGCCCAGTAGGACTGTTGTGTAAAAGAAGAGATTGTTCTCCCCACAACTACATGGTTGGAGACAGAGGAGCTGGATGAATCACCTTCATGTCTTCTTGATTGAGTCATTGCTGGCATTTGCCTTTAGGTTGTGTTGTAATAAATGTGCCTGCTTGGCTGAACTCCTTGGCTTCCTTTCTGGGTTTAAAGCTATGTTTGAGGTGTCTAAGAAGCATCAATTGACTATATCAACTCCCCTCTGCCTAGTTAGCATGGTCAAATACCTGACTTCCTTTTCTAAACTGTGTACAGCTTTAGCTGGGAAGCTCCCCTATCCCAGAGCAGTTCCACTGATGGGGAAGAGATTAGCAGTCAAGAGGCTCCCAGAGAGGGGGTTAGAGTGTACTTAGAAGAGGGCAGCCTTTCACTCTAGATGGTAATTAATGGCTAATTTTTTTCCCTTTACTGACTGAGTGTCAAATATCCTGCAGGGCTTGAACCAGCTTGTTAATCCTGACAACTGACTCCAGGATGTCAGAATAAAGGGGATTCGCCCTTTGCATTTTGGACCTTCTTGCCTCTTGCAAACCACTTGTGTCCTGAGGATGTGCTAAGAGTGAGGCAGCATGCTCCTCTCAGAGCCAGAGGTTTGCATTTGTGGGAAGGCAGATGCCATCAGCTTATCTTGAGTAGGGTAGGAACACTCTTCTGTATTGGTTGTGACATTTTTAGAAAGTGTTACAGGGTCATTTCCTGTTTAGAGCTTAGTATAGTAATCCTTGTGTGTGAGGGGACTCAAAAGTTTAATGTATTTCCATATAAAGATGGTCAGTGTTTTCATCTTTGAATAAAATGTCACTGCCACAGCAACTAGACTCTGACCATGGGCATTATTGAAATGATGAGCATAACTCTTTTCTAATACTTCATTTAAAAATAACTATGTTCTAATAAAACTTTATTTTAAAAGAAAACAGTAATTGTCAAATGTGACCTGTAGGCTGTTGTTTCCTGGTTGTACCTAGAACATCCTTCTCCTGAAACAGAGCTCTGGCCCTGTGACTAGACTCTGTGACTTACATGACGGTTTGCCCTCAGGTTCCTTACACATCCTTCTGGCATGTATGCATTCCTTGGTACACCTGCTGTGCACGCTAATAAATACATTTGGTCTTGGAGTACTTGCATGTGTTCTATTCTTTCCTGACAACTGGAAACCATAGAGCTCTTGTCCAGGTGCTGATTTTCTCTGGGGTCCTGTCCTGACAGACAGGGTCACTGTAGAACTCAGAGAGGCCTTCGGGGTAGTTAAGTTGGATCAATATTTCAATAAGTCACAGGTGGTTTCCAGTCAACTATCAGTAATCACATACCTTGCTCTAGGCTCTGCGATAAGACCCCCCTCCCCCACCTCAACACAAAGCAGAGCTTAAAGCCCTGCTGTGGCTGACATGTTGTATGATAGTCTCTTGTTTTATCTCAGGTCTGCAGCCTAAGGCTCTGGACACCATCTCTTCAAATTTCAAAAGTCCCATCAAGTCATTAAAATCCAATCGCTGCAAGTAGGCAGATTTCCTGAGTATAGGACAGGTGCTACATATTTTATTAAAAGGAGGAGAGGCCATTCTTCCAGTGAAGGCCGTTTCTCTGCCAAGTGTTTCTCTGCCAAGTCTCTCCGTGATAGTGTGATTGATCGATGGATTGATTGATTGGTTTCATTTTTTTAAATTTTGAGACAGAGTCTCATGTAACCCAGGCTGGCATCAAAGTCACTGGAAGACAAGGCCAACTTTGAACTTCTGTTCCTCCTGCCACCACCTCTCTGGAGTGCTGGGATTACAGGTATGCCTGCCATGCCCAGTTTTAGAGGATGCTGGGAATTCAGTAGATGCCAGGCAAGCCCTTTACTGACTGAACTATCTCCCCATCCCCCGTATGATCATTTCTGTTAGTACCTGATATGTTGCTGTTTGAGGACAGTTATTTGGGGCACTACTGTTCTGTTCCCTGCAGTGACTCAGGCTATACTTGGAAACAGGACACGACTGTGGCTGAGGAACATACACTTTGACAGTTGGGATGGACAGTGTGATGTATGTGGGTGGTTCATACAGAGCAGCAGATAGCTTGCTTCACTGATGTCCATGTGAGGTTCTGAGGCCTGTGAAGGAGGAATGCCTTCCCAGAAACCACTGATATTTCTAAGTGTTTCTTATAAATCAACTGGAATGAACTAGAATCAAGCATGGAACTTGCTTCTCACAGGACTGAGCTGTCAGCTAGCAAGTTAAGCATAGAAAAGTTTCTACTTTGGCAAGAGCTTATTAGATACTATAAGCTTATTACAAATACAGGAAAAAATGTGACCATGGAGGTCTGTGGAAAAAAAAAAAAAACAAGAAAGAAACTTTAAAATTGTGGAGCTGGAGAGATGGCTCAGCGGTTAAGAGCACTGACTGCTCTTGCAGAGGACCTGGGTTTAATTCCCAGTACTCACTTGGTAGCTGACAACTGTCTATGACTCCAATTCCAGTGGATCCAATGCCCTCTTCTGACCTCCATGGGCATTGCACAGTACATGTGCACTTACATACAAGCAGGCAGTACACTCATACATATAAAATAAAAATAATAAACAAAATATTTAAAAAAAAATTGGTTATTGAGTTTGAGAAGAGAATAAGTTCTAGTAACCAAATACTAGCTGTTCATCCCAGCTTACTTATCTGTTGCAAAGGTAGATGTTGAATGACTTCTTAAGATTCTTTCTGTTAGTCACAAATTTTGTTGCCTCAAACCTTGATTACCCTCTCAAACTATTATGCTGTGTATTGCTCAGGTGAAGTACAAAATTGCCTTGGGCATTTTGCCAAATCTTACCTCCATCTTCTGTTCTTCATCCTGCCCTGACCCAACTTGGGAATCTCAGTGAAAGAGTGAAGGGAACAACCCTTCCTGTCTTCTCAGAATAGAAACCAGAGCAGTGTGACTGTCACCTTCCCTGGCACTGCCCTGCTCTTGGATCTGAGCAGCCTCCTTGGAAGCTGGCTCGGAGCAGGGGTGTGTTGAGGGGAGCAGATAAAGGCAGGGGGAGCTCTCAAAGGTTTTCCCCCTCTCCAGGGCTCTCACACAAGTGAGAGCTTTGACTGAAAAGATATGTGGTCATCCAGAGCTGACTTCAACCAAATGGCATCGACCTTTGAAAAATGCCCTTCGGCACAGCCTCTGTGGAACGTGTTGACTTAAGGATTTGCCCTGGCTTAGAAGTGAGAATGTGATTACGGGGGCCACCCCTCACTGGAGACATCTGCTTTGGAAGTGTCCTCTGCTAATATGTTCAGGGATTTATAGTGAAAACAGAGTCATTCTTAAATAAAAGAACACTGGCATAAAAAGCAGTAATGGCTGATGCTATCTGTTTATGGAGATAAGAGTTCTGTCACAAAGACACAATTTATGGTGGGAATACAGAGAGCAGGGGTGGTAGTGAGTGATAAATCACTTTTCTCACCCCTGGAGATTGAGGAAAGAGGGATAGAAAGAGCTCTTCAAAACAGGAAAAATGAAAGGCCCTGGAGAGCATGAAGTATGTGAACACCAGTACAGTCCATTTGGAATTGAACAAAAGCACTGTGTGTGTGCGTGTTTGTGTGTATGTATGGGTATGTGTGTGGGGATGTGTGTAGGCATTGTATGTGCATGTCTGTGTGCATGTGTGTGTATATATGTGCTTGTGTGTGCCTGTGTATGCACCATCCATGTGTGTTTGTGTGTGTCCATGTGTGTTATTGTTGAATGAATCATTTTAATCATTTTATAAGGGAAAATGTAGTTAAGATTTACTATTATAAAACCAACTTTTTAGAAAGTCAGTCCACACAGTGGATAGCAGATCCTGAAGCTGTTAAGTAGGGGTTTCGTGTATATTGAGCAGGTAACTATGACAACATTAAGAGGTAGCTTCTTAATCTCCTAAACAAGTTCCCCTAATGGTTTTCACCTACTGCCGGGAAGGCAGGAGAAAGCAGAAGGGAATCTTCTGTAGGGTGTTAAGGATGAGAGCAGAACTAGGATTGAAGAGACTTTTTAGGTACTTCTTAGAGGAGGGTTATGGAGCTTGGAGGGTACCTTCTCCTTCCTTTTCTGTGTCGGTGAAGATGGAACACTAGTGTCACACAGGCAGGTGATCCTAAGGCCACTACCCACACTTACGAATAGGAAAGCTCTGAATGATGTTGGTTAAAGGCTAGAAATCTTAATCAATGCAACTAATCACTTGGAGCAATGGCATTTCTTATCAAGGATCTACTCTTTCCTAGGAGAACTTGTTGAATAGCTCCTCCAGCAAATGTCCATGACTTCATGCTGCATTAGTTATATAATGTACAGTGTGGGGCCAAGGCGGGTGCCTGGTCAGCTAGTGTAAAATCAGAAATCAGTTTTCTTTCAAAAAGAAACTTGTACAGCCTAGTGCACTGTGACCAATGCAAAAAAAGGAGAAACACCCTTGTGATTATTACCGTAAAATAGTAATTCTTAGTCTTCAGTCTTGTCAACATTGGCCAAGTCTCATCTTGACCATGTGGTCTCTGAGTTGGTCAGTCAATCTTCACTTTAGTCATTGCTATATCGCTCATTTTCCACTCATTTATTAATTACTTGGGAAATACTTGAAGCCTTCTGCGTGCCAGTTGTCCTCGATGCCAGCACAGAACGAGAAGATAACAGGAGTGCTGACCCCATTCGTGTTACTTACATTAGGTGGGGGAGAGCAGGCCACAAACCAAGCCACACATGTGTCTGCCAGGTGATGTGTAGTTAGAAAGACAGGCAGGAGAGCGTGAAGCATAGAAAGTGATGGGAGACTACAGTGGCATCATCATCTCTGCCACTGTCACAAGTCCCCGTCCTCTGTCTCTTGCTTTTTATCCTGAAAACAGCTCTGGGGCAGGGCAGGCAGGACAGTCATCCTCATTTGCAGATGAGGAATCAAGGCAAGGTGTTTAAGAGACAGGCAGAGCGACATAGCAGGTGAATGGTGAGTCACCCAAAACCCCTGCCCTGAGCCCCTGGAGAGTTCCTTGTCTTTTCTGCTGCCTTCCCAACTCAGCCAGTGTCACCCCTGAACCAGGTGAAGGTCATGAGTGTCTGCTGGACTTCAGGACTCTAAGACACTCTGCTAATTTAGCACCAGAGAGGAGAAACCTAAGCTCAGGTCCTGCCTGAGCACCTCAGACTAATTAGGCTGGTACCTAAGACCACTCTGCCACAGGACTCAGTGCATCACCATCCTTAAAGGCACCTAAGTGAGTCTTGGTGTCTTTCCTAGTATGTGAGAATGGAGACGTTTCATTTTTGTGCCATGACTGATTATTTAATTTTTATATAATTTTAAGGCAAACATCATGCATTAGGAGCCTGCACTATAAAAAGACTAGGGCACAAACGGGGTTTGATTGTCAGCCAGCAAATTCCAAGCTGACTGGCTGCCTTGTGCTGTGGTATCAAGTGAGTCTCCCTGATGTCCTCAGCTTGCTATTGGTTGGCCTCCCTCAGGGGATTGGTTAAAAGGTCATTGTGGAGAATAATTATGCTTAAGCTTACAGTAACAGCACGGCATTCCACAGTTCTATAGGAGAGTGACTCTCTGCTCAGGTTTGGAGGCATAGCCTACTAAAACTCCAGATATCTCAAAGACTATGAAAACCTTCAAGACAAAACTAGTAGGATTTCTGCTGCTGAGACTCAGCATGAAACCTAAGACCACAGTGGGTGTCTATTTTTGGAGCAGTCTCTTAACAGAAAATTAATAGCCAAGGTACTTAACATTTGTAAGGTTTTTACCTTGAACAAGATGAAGCTTTTCCTGTCTGTCCCCACCACCAGCTCCGTGCAGGTGGCTGGTTAGTGGTGAATCTGCGTTTGCATCCTGTCCCAGATGAGGTCACTGTGGAGGTCAATGTCTTTGGTTCTAAGTGTCCAGTCTCTCTTTGCTCCTGGCTTCTGGTGGCTCCTTTCAGGCCTGACTCCTCCTTTTCCCAAAGACTCAGTAGCTTGTATCTTTTTCCATTTTTCATTTTTATATTATTTTTTGTTTGTTTGTTTTGGTCTTTTGGGGACAGGGTCTCCCTGTAGCCCCAGCTGGCCTGGAACTTGCTATGTAGACCAGGCTGGCCTTGAACCCACCGAGATCCACCTGCCTCTGCCTCGGAGTGCTGGGATTAAAGGCGTGCGCCACCACACCCAGCCTGTAGTTTATATCTTATCTGAAAGGCATCCTACACCATTCCCTGTTGTGTGTTAAACTACTGCTCTCACTTGCTGCTTCCTTACAGCCCCTCGCTTGTTAACATTGGTCACATACTTATTTTTTTATGCATTGGGTTTTCCCATCATTGATTCATACTAAATTTTATTTATTGGTCTCTTAAGCGATTTATGTCAGCTCATAGTTGTGCAGGTAGAAGACTGAGGAGCTGCATCTCTTGATGGCCTTCTTGCTAGCAAAGGCCTGGGGCACAAGAAACCAGGCATGTTTGTACAGGTCTGCTTATCATCTGGTCTCTCTCCTTCCTCTGAAAAAGCTGTCAGTCATTCAAAGATGGGAGTGGGCAATCTGCTGACTGTGCTTGATCCTTGTCTCCAAGGCCTCACCTCTAGACACTGTACTTGGTAGTTTCCATCCTTCACTAGTTTACATTGGAGATAACTCTTCAACACAAGAAACCCTGCTAATACTCTTAAGTGTAGCCAAAGAAAAGCAGAGCATAAACACACATGCCATGAAGCCAAAAGCACTGTCCCTGCCTTCTTTCTGCCCTGATTCATTGCCTGCATCACTACAGGCCCACTGGTCCTTGGTTAATTCTCTCAGAAAGAATAGATCAGCCAGAGTCTTAAAGACAAAGGTGGCCATTGAACACGATGTTCAAAGCACCGAGGAGGAAGACTGAGATGTGGGAATTGTTACCCAAACCCATGTTCATACCCAAGCCAGGTTTATACTTCACTGTGTACAGAGTTTGGTGAATAATGTTTAGCAGATACCTGAGACTTGCTCTGGGGGACTTTCCTTTCCCAGTGGACTTTGCATTAGATGCAGTTTCAATGCTTGTTTTACTTGAGAAGAATCGACACAAATCTGTTAATCATCAGTTTTGCCTTAAACTCCTGAGAAACTTTTAAACTTTGGGAAGGCAGGCCTTGAACTTGAACTTTCTAAAAATTAGACCTGGCATTTGTATACAAATTTTTATACTTGCTAATTTTTTAACCTTTGTTGTATCCATATGGTATTTGAGAGTCTTATTCATAAATTTCAATCCTTCAGATTGCAGAGTCTGACAGTCTGGGGAAGTGTCCAGGTAAACTATGGAAATCTCTGTCCTCAGTAACACAGGTCCACACTCTTCAGAGTACCAGTTCCTTTTCCACACTGCCACATGAGTTAACCAGAAAAATCCAGTCTCAAGTGACCTTTGTGCAAGGCATAGCTAAAGAGCAACTAGATTTTTCTGTTTATTTTTCCATGGGTCCAACTCATTACAGTAATTATTTTGAGCTGCAAGTAATGAAGATTTAAATCCAAATAGCTTGCTCATGTTATCTTAGGTACAAGGTCTAAGATGGTCTTCAGGACAATAAGTTGAGTGACACAGTGGCCTCACCACGGATCTGTGTCTTTTGTGGTCATAGTCTATCAGTGAAATTTCCTCATAGTCAAAACATAGCTGCCAAATATCCAGTCACTTCATGTAGATAGAACCATAATGATCTCTGAGACATCACCATTAAGGAACCATTTTCTTGACTCTGTAAACGCAAAGGAAACTTTCCTAGGAGCCCCAGATGGTTTGTGGGTCAGAACATGTTATAACCCACGACCATCAATTACCATAATTGAGTTAGACCAATTGGAATATATTCCCTTTCTCTGAGGCTATATAAAATATGGCTTGTGTTGTCCAAAGGTAAGAAAAAGATGAGTACTCAAGAATGGGATTGCTACAGGATTTATACTTCTGGAAGCTCCCGTCATGCATGTGATGTTTTGCTTCATGGACAGTGTTTTCTAAGATTACAACACAAAGATGGCTCTTTTGATGGAGACTCCCCACCAAAAGTTTTCTTCCTGAGACATTGATTAATCCACTCCTTCAGTATTTTCTTATAGGGTGAATGTTGTGATCAGCAGTCACAAGAGTATTTTTGATAAGGCTTTGTCTGTTGATGGGCTGAGGGCCTCTGCATTCCGTATACTAGAGATGTCATTTGTACAAACCGAAAAAAGAAATTGGTTTGAGTAAGTCAACCTGAAAAAGTATAAAACAAAACTATCCTTTTGTCTCTCTCTTAGAGCTGGAACCTTAAATACAACTTAGAATCATCAAACCACCAAGTGGTCCTTTCTGGAGATAGTAGACTTGTACTAGAAATGCCTTGCCTTTCCCCCCTAATTAATACCTAGCCATTCATTCTTTCTAGCGTAATTGGCTTTTCTGAAGTTGTGAAAAGGTATGGACTTTATTTGTTCTTTTCTCAGATCTCATTAATTTCTCCAATATAAAACTCCTTATCAAATTAGCCTCAGGACAGTCCTCTGGAGCAACGAAGTCCTGGCTTTTATGAGGATGGGGCCATTTCCATTGGAAGTATAGTTTCCTCAGAGTTGATTTGGAAAATAGTAGGATTTATCCTACTTTCCCAAGCATGTGAATGCTGTTATCAGCCTGTAGCTACATGAACCACATTCTTCAAGACAATATGCAGAAACATTAGCTCTAGGTTCATCCAGATTCCCTCCTTCTCACATAGGAAACTCATACCTTGAAGGATCCAGTGACTTATTGACCCTCACTGTTAATTTTTGGTAGCTACAGCTTTTCCTATGGCCTGGGGATATGTTTTATTGTGCAGTGCTGTGTTGTCTGACTGTATATAGAGTTATTTTAACACTTCTTTCATTTATTGTTGTGTTCTGAGACAGTCTCATAGCCCAGGCTGTCCTCAAACTCACAATATTTCTATCTCAGCTCACTATCACAGATGTGTACACCTGGCTGCTTTAGTTATTCAGTACATGGATCTGTTTGGTTGTAAGAGTAGTGATTAATGCTGGGCTAATGATGATTAGGAGGATGATAATAAATATCCTCAGAGAACAACTACCTAACTAACATTTATTGAGCACGTACTGAATTAATGACAAGAACATCACAATATTTTTATTGCTCCATTTTACAAATGAAGAAAGAAAAGTTGAGAGGTTAGACTTGCCCAGCATCACATAGGTGGCTCATAGGCCAGCCAGAGTGAAGATTCCAGCTAGTGTTTGGTTGATTTCTAACCCAAACTGTGAGACTTGTAGCTAGTTGCAGGGGAGGTGGAGGAGGGTAGTGCTAGATGCCAGAGAGAGAAGTTCCTGAGCAGAGAAAAATCTCTTGGAGGATCTAGATGGTTCCAGGGTCCTGGGTAAATCTGGTACAAACTAGGGTTCCTCTCCAGCCCACAAGAGATGATGTAGATAGAGAAGAGCCCTCAAGGGGAACTCTAAGCTATAATGGGAAATAGCTCCAGGTGCTGGAATTTGCCAGTGGGGATTGATAGGAGTAAGACTGAGATCTGGCTCCTCAGGTCATACCCCCAGGTTAAGGCCACATGCTTGTCAATGAGAACTGAGCCAGGACTTACTTCAATGAGTGGTGACACTAGGATGCTTGGGTGGACAGGATGAAGACATCAGCTAAGTTCTAAACATACTTCAGGTAGGCAGGTGACACCCAGCACACCCCATGGGACCACAGGATTGTAGAGATGTTAAATCACAGCCCAAAGCCTACAGCCCTGGGTCAGTCCCTGGGAATTGTCAGTCTCTTTGAGTGTAGAGTTAGCCACATTTCCTCTAGAAGATATGGCTCAGGCAGAGAGCTGGAGGAGCTGGGAAGAAGGCAGAATGACATTGCCTGGGAAGGCACAGCCTAAACCGGCAGCCACATTCATGGCTGCCCAAAAGTCCATAGAAGAATGTATATGTTGACAACAGTGTATATGGGTGACCATAATTACAAAAGGACAGTAACCCCATGCTTCATTGTGGTTCTGAGCCTTGTCTCTGGATCCAGGTCCTGGACTCTGGGCACTGTATGTCCTTATGCTACTTTAAGCAGATTGCTTTTTTTCTCTGGGCCTCAGTTTCCTGGTCTATAAAGTTGAGATAATAATTATAGCTTATAGGATGTTGAAGGAATTCAATAAGCATTTAGAACAGGCATCAGAAACCCTTTCTATGAAGAGCCTGATGGTAAATAATGTTTCTGTTTACAGTCAAACTCATCTCAGCTCTAAGTGGTTTGAGTCTTCAGACATTGGCAAAATCTGTTATTTGGCATAGGAAGTTCACAGAAACCCACAATAGGGACACATGGCTTGGCATGTCAATGAACTTGTGAGGGATGATAGAGGTACACATTATACTTCAGACTCATAATTATCAGCAGATAGAGAAAACAGGCAAATCCTTTAAAATTAATGGGAGAGGGCTGGAGAGTTTTCTCAGCAGTTAAGATCACTGACTGCTTTTGCACACCACCTGTTTCAGTTCCCAGCACCCACATGGTAGCTAACAACCTTCCAAGAGTCCAGTTCCAGGAGATCTGGCTCCCTCTTCTGGCTTCTGCAGGCAGTGCATGCACATGGTACACTTAACATACATGTAGGCAAAACACTCATACACATACAATAAATTTTTAAAATTACGTTAAATTAGTGGAAGATATGTAGTCTGTGTGTGACTCTGATGAAAGGTCCATTCTTTCTTTCTGGAAATCTCTTAGCTTCCTCCTAAGGGAGGTTTTGACCTATTTAGTTCATCTTGCTTTCTTTTTTTTTTTAAAGCACAAAACACAATATGGTACATTATATCTGTCAGTTAAATAAGTTTGAGACAGTGTGAAAGCATATTTTCTTTTTATATTCTAAAAATGTATGTTGCCAATGCCACTTAAAAGACAAAAACTGCTTCTTAAGGTGAGAAGTCATCGAAAAGAATGTCTTGGAATCATTTTTGGAAAAGAATTATTTTCCTTCCCCAAGTTGAAAAGAGTAGGGAAAAGCTGTGGAAATAACTCGGTCTGTAAAGTGCTTGCCACGCAAGCATGAGGACCTATATTCATTCCATGCTGGAGGCAGGGGGGAGCACAGTGGTGTGCCCTTGTTATTCTAGCACTGGGGAGATGGAGGCAGGTTGATCCCTGGGGCTCATGGACCTGCCAGCCTAGCTTAACTGGCATGCTCCAAGTCAATGAAGTGACCCTGTCTCCAGTAATAAAATGTATAAAAAATAATGTTAGTGTGCTTAATGTTTAATATATATATATATGAGAGAGAGAGAGAGAGAGGGAGAGAGAGCATGTGTGTGTTTGTGCACTCACCAATTCATAAGGTAGAAGACCACTTTCAGGAGTTGGTTCCCACGGTCTCTCTTGTTTCTGCTGCTGCACTACGTACTCCAGGCTAACTGGCCCAGGAGCTTTGGGACAATTCTCCTCTCCACCTCTATCTCTTATAAGATTATTGGGATTATAGATGCATGCTACTGCTTCTGGCTTTTTATGTGGCTTCGAGGAATTTAACTCAGATTGTCAGACTTACATGACTAACACTTTTATCCACTGAGCCATTTCTCCAACCTAGGCTTTTATTTTTGAAGAAGATAAAAGAACCTATGTACATCCTTTATGCTCCAAATTGTATAACCTTGAGACAGAGTTATACTAAATAAAGGCCAGAAGCAAGTGGCATCATTATGCCTTGGATAGGCTGGCCATTGTAAATGTGGTTTGCAGTGAGGGGGAGAATTCTTGATGGTTTCTTTAAGAGTAAATGAAGGTCTGCAGTTCACAGGGAGCAGAGACTTTCCTATGGAGCTTTTTCAAAAGGACTGTGGGAGCCATGTTTGATTTCAATTTAATGAAACACCTCCAGCATCCAGGGGTGTCTAGGTCATAGTTTATAGGAAACACATCTCATGCTCACCTCATATAAGATGCCCTTTGTCATGTGTGCATGCAGCACAGTCACCCACTGGATTATAGTTAAGTGGTTTTGATCCTGGTGATTCTTTGCTTTCTGACATTTGTATTAAGTGGAGATTCAGTCACTTTCTGACATTTGTACTAAGTGGAGACTCAGTCGCTCCTATTCTGTGCAGTGGGGAGGCATCAAGAAAGAAGTGGAGGTAGACTTCATCTTTGTGACTATGGATGCTATAGGACTGAGCTGTTGATATTAAACATGATCTCAGGCCAGAAGACGGTTTCTGACCAAAATATGTAAATCTCTTGGGATGTGCTTGTAGTGGAGTTTGGGAAGCAGGTATTTCCTCTAGAAATTCAGCAAGCTTGTACATTCCTCATGGAAAATAACAAAGCTTTTCTAGCACAAAAGATGATGTGGGTTGTTCTGCTGTGATTCTTATACCAAAGTGTGAATATTTGGGGGGGTGCCTTTTGATAGATTATATTGATTTTCCTGTTTTTTTTTTTTTTTTTTTTGAGATGGGAGTCACACTATTAATCAAGGCTGATATTAAATTCACGGTGTCACCCAGGTTGGTTTGGCAGTCCTCCTGCTTCAGTCTACCTAGTGCTGGGATCATAGCATGTGCTACCACACCCAGCAGGATCTTCCCTCCCTCCCTCCCTCCTTCCCTCCCTTTCTCTTTCTTCCTCCCCCTTCCCTCCCTCCCTCCGCCTCTCCCTCCCTTCCTTTCTTTTTTCCTTCCTTCCATAGTGACGGGTATTGAAATTGAATACAGGGCCTTATGGATGCTCAACAAATGTTCTACCACTGATCTATATTCCCAGCCCTCCCCCCACCAAGTTGTGATTATTTATTTAAAGATCACAATAAGAAGTGAAGAAATCGATATTTGAATGGCTTGTCTTGGAATAGAGATACAGGATTTTATGAGTTCCAGTTAAAATTTCCCAAATAGGTAGCTCAGAGAGTGGGCACACAGTGTCTCAGGATACCTGCACGTAAAGACTGAGTACACAACCCCTGCATTCACAGTATGAACAAAACATGTGTTTCCATGGAAATCTAGCCCATCATCTCACAGATATTACCACATCTCACAGATATTATCAGTATCCCACTAAGAAAATGGACTTGTGATGTCAGAGGCTGAAAAATAAAAGTTCCACTCTCTGGTGCCAAATGTTTAGGACTCACTTGAGTTGTCATGTTTAGCAAACAAACATTTGCTGCTTGCTGTGAAGTTTCCAAGTGTCTACACCACTGGTGAGTCCTGCCTTTTCACTTCCTGGGATGTTGAGGATTCAGAGCTGGGATGCTCTTTCCATATTAGCCTCTGACAACAAACACTTTGCTCTGGTCCCAGCCATTATGAAGGCTGGAAACAATGCAAGGGACAGGAGCCTATCTGTCAGGGACTGGGTCCCACTAGCTGAAGGATTGGAAGTTATCAGAATGTTTCCCACTTGTATTAAAAGCAGTTCCATCAAAGCATCTTGGGAAATGTATGGGCAAAGAAATTATCTGCTTGAAGACCTCAAAGTATCTATTGCAATAGAATCTCGAGCAAAAATCCATACTTAACCTTCCCTTAGGTCAGTGAAAAGCCAAGTGTTCCTTAGTGATGATGAGAAAGTCATTTTGTTTGTTTGTTTACAGATCCTTTTATTTGCTTATGTTCTGCTAATAGGCAAAGTCACTTAATTTGCGGCTGCTTACACAGTAGCATGCTTATCCCTCTCTTGCCCTCTCTCTTCCTCTGACTCCTGTTTCTCTAACAGCATCTAAACCCAGCTAGTAGATTGAATATGCAAATGTCAAGCATGCTTTGTGCACATGAGCTGTGAGTCCTGTTGACAGATCCCAGGAGCCCGGGGGCCTCCTGTGTTAAAGAATCTTAACATAGACCTTGGACCATAACCGAGGCTTGATTCTAATGCTGCAGGCACAGAAATATCTGTGGCCTTTTGTACCTGCAAAACAAACCTTAGGCTGATACTCAGGGATATGTCCACCTGAGGTCCAACTGAAGCTGAGACCAGGAGGAGTGTTGGCAATGAAGGTTTTCTTATGGAATGATATTTCTCTCTCCAACTGTAAAAATTGCTTTAAAGGTTTTCTTCCCTAATTCATCCTTAGGAGTGAGGGCAAGAACGCAGAGAGCTCAACATCCAGCTGAAATTTGCTGTTTTCCTTCACCTCTGTTTCTTCTGGTAAACTTGTCATGTCAGCAAGTGAATTTTAGCCTTCCTGTGGCAATTGAATTTGGTGAAACTGGGAATGTTGTCTAACATAGGGCTTGAAATAGAAAAAGGACTGTAGGACCAACAAACAGTTCACTGGGTAAAGGTACTTGCCACATAAGCCTGACAGCCTGAGTTCAATCCCCAGAATCCATGTCAAGGTAGAAGTGAGAACTGACTCCTGAAAGTTGTCCTCTGACCTCCACATGCATACTGTGGCACAAGTACCTCCCCCCACACACATAATAATAATAATACATAAAATAAATTTAATAAAAGGGACTGTATACAATGTTCTCCCTTTCTTGAGGTTTGAGGAGAAAGGCCTGGGGAAGGATTTTAGTCTCATTGGCAAAAAGTCTTGATATTAGTAGATTGCCGGTTACCTTAAGATCTCTGACACAGCCCTGGGGAGATGTCCCCTGCATAGACTGCAGAGATGGACCTTCTAACATTACCCATGTTGATATGATGCTGTTACAGACTGTGGACACTGAGTGGTTGCTTCTTTCTGGAAAGAAGATATCACATGTGATTTGTAAGTAAGCTCACATGTTCACCATGAATAGAAGTATTGATTCTAAGTAATAACTAAGAGGGTTGTATGGTGAAATCGTCTCTAGTTCTTCAGGCTTTTGAGTGTTTCTATATGTGTGTGTGTGTGTGTGTGTGTGTGTGTGTGTGTGTGTGTGTGTATGGATGCATGCATGCATGCATGCATGCATGTGTGCGTATGTGTGGTATATGATTATTTGGTGGATATATGTACTTGTATGGGTATATCCATATGTGTATAGAGGCCAGAGCTCAACATGTGCCTTCCTCAATATCTCACTAAACCTGGAGCTTACCTATTGGCTAGACTGGCTAGCCAATGAGTTATAGGGATCCTGCATGGCTTCATCCAGCTTTCATGTAGGTGCTGAGTGTCCTCTTACTTTCACAGCATGCACTTTGCCAAGTGAATCATTTTCCCAGCCCTAAGACTTTTGGCGTTTAATTTCATGACTGCTGAAATTGCATCCCTGCCTTGGCCAGCCTCAATCCACCAGATAGCACTATCAATTCTGAAATACACTTTTAAAACGTAAATGTATTTTAAAAGCAGCAGTCTCTTCCTTATGTAAGTGGGGAATGAAAATCATTTGCAGTTGTTAGAAGGTAACTTTCACCCTCAATGCCTGAAACCTCATGTAAAAGACAAATTTCCAAGCATATGCCAGAAGGGAGGAAGATGCATATACATGCACTTGAGCACCTCTCCGTGGATACTCTTAAAGACATTGTAAAAAGTGGTTCTGGATTCCTATATTAATATATTCAGTAGGCTAGACCTCATTCAATGTTTAAAGCCTCATCTTTTAATATCAGGAAGAGTTTCATCACCCTCTGACACTCCCTGTAATGCAGCACTGGAAATAAAACAAAGCTTGGGGCTGGAGAGATGGCTCAGCAGTTAATAACACTGGCTGCTCTTGAAGAGGACCCACGTTCGAGTCCCAGCATCCACATGGCAGCTGATAGCCATCTGTAATTCCATTTCCAGGGGATCCAGTGCCTTTTTCTGAAATCTGTGGGCATTGCATGACACGGGTGCACTTACATGCATGCAGGCAATACACTCATACACATAAAATAATAAATAAGATGTTTTTTAAAATAAAACAAAGCTTTACATGTTACGAGGCTGAAACTATGAAATTTTATTCATTTTTAAAATACATTTTGAGTGACTCTTCTCAGTTAAATCTTCATGTCGAGAAGGCCGTTGTCAGTCAAGCATCATGTTCATTCCAAAGCCATCAAGAGTTGGGAGCCAGAGAGAGTGAACCTTGTCTCCTACCTGATAGTGGTTGTTTGAGGGTGCAGAGGTGTTCTGAAGGCATGGTGCTCACACCTAGACTTACCGAGGACAGGACCCCTGTCTCAACAGTACCGTAGAGTTTCCCTTGAGTTCTTAGTCTGTTGATATACAGAATCAACTCTGGCAGTTCTCACTGGGTAGACCTGAATCACCTGACATCTTTCCAGAATGAGCAGTCCTTGGTCCTTGAATACATTTGTGATTCTCTCCCCACAGACTGTCAGAACATACAAAGCTTAGGGATTCCTGACATGGGGTGGGGGTGGGGGTCAATGGTGAACCTCATAGGCTTATGAGTTCACTATTTTTAGAATTTATTGTGAGACTTATGCAACATAAGTACTTAACAATCTTTTTCTTGTTTTTTGCTCACTACTTCCTGCCACTTGCATTTGTCAGAAGTCTGGGGGTCCAGCTGTGTCTGCCTTGGAATAAATTTCTATAGCCTGGCTTCCCTCATACCTGACATTCTTAGGGGAACTGGGCCCCACCCTTGAGCAGTATAAGGAAACTGAACAAGAGGAAGAGGAAGGAGAGAGTGTGTATCCACACTAATATATATCTGGATGGCCAGGTGTGCTTCTGTCTGCATAAGGCCAAGGATGGATGACTGAATGTCATTTAAGTCACTTTTGCCTTTATTTCTATTGTGGACAGGTGACTGCTTTAGTATTTACAGCTCTTTGTGTGGAGGGATGTGTCATACAGATTAAGAAAATGTGCTTTTTCAAAATAAAATTTGAACCATACAGTGGTATTTATACCTTAGCAAGAACTCTCAGGCTGTTAAAACTCAAGGCATTTAAATTAATAACCTATATTTTTAAAATTCCATGTTGTATTACTTTTCTTGCTGCCAGAACAAAATGGCTGAAAGAAACAACTTATGGCAAGAAGGATTTCTCAGAGTTTTCTGTGGAGGTGCAGCATTAGGGGTTCTGCCATGGTAGCCGGAGACTGTGGCGTGACTTACCACATCTTAGTGAATCAGGAAGCAGAGTCTTCAGGCTGGAACTGAGCCTGGCTATATAACCTGCAATCCCACCCCTAGGTTTGCCAGCTAGACCCAGGATCCAGAAGTTTGTACAACCTCTCAGAACAGCACCACCAGCTGGGAACCAAGTATTCAAATACATGAGCCTGTGGGGAGTATTGCACACTGAACCCATTACACATTCCTCCCAACTTTCCAGATATGCTTCTGAAGATTATTTTTCTTTTACATATCCAAGCAGTTCCCCACCCCCCACCCCAGCATAAAGCTAGCCAAAGGGTTTTTTTTTTTCCTTACATAAACATAACCAGCTATACTACAGAGGGCTATTTTTGGAAATGGCTTCTATATTTGATCTCTTCAGTCCAAAAGAGAAAACAGCCATTAAAGACATAACACTTCCTTCAAATCGTAAAAACAAATATATTTCTATTTTCTAAAACATAGGAAAACTATGTGACAAAGTGGGACTTGTACCATCTAGAGATAATCACATTATATTTTGGTGATTTCTTCTCTTAATTTTGTTTAGAGAAAATTAAATCATGAGATCGTACCACATAGCTGATTCCAAATTTTCTTATTAGTGGATTCTTTCTCCTGCTGTGTCTGTAAGACACAAGTCTAATTAAATGATGATCAGTGTTGTACAACTTACTGATTACAGAATTAATTAAATGATTTGAAACGATGCTTTGAAAACCTTATTTAGTTGCATGCTATTTAAAATCATCATAACAACGAAGTCTCCCACAGCTTTAAATATTCTTTAGAAACAAAATGTTAGCCATTAGACTTAAGATATGACATTAAACTATTAAATACAAGAATAGAGCCAGCAATGGTGAGTTGGTTATAAACATCGAGGTGCATTCCAGATTTGTAGTTACTTTTATCTTCTTTATAACTATTAGTTTGATTATATAGCTTGTGATAGGAGGCCTTGTATCACTATTAACTGAATTTGGGAATATAGAATTACCACACAATTTTGTTGCCATTACAAAAAGAAAGAATTCAAATCATCAAATGAGAAGTAGTCACAGAAATCCAGCTCTTCAACTCAAAACTACTGATCAAGTTCCAAGCACAGATAATTCAGATTTTATTAACCCAGAGCAGCTGTTGTCTCTCCAGTGGTACTTTGTTCCCCCCTCCCTCCGGAAATGGAAAAGGTCTTCCAAAATAAAGCGTGCTTGTGTCTTTTTTAAAGGCAGCTGGCTTGTCAGCAGTAAGCTGTTTGTGAGCTCAGAAGTAGTCTCTGTGTCCTGCCTCTGAAGGGCAAGGCTGTGTTCGCATGGGTAGGGAACTGGGAGGAAGGGAGAAGAGAGAGCAGGCTTTGGCCAACTCCTAAACAAGATCTTTCTGCAGTGGTGAGAGTCAACACAGCCTACTGCTCTCTGACCATCATAACCCTCAGGAAGAAGAGCCACAGAGCAGTGGACCATCCAGGAGGAGTGACTGGAAAGAGGCACCCAGGCAGATTGCAAGGGACAGCTGAAAAACTGCCCCAAACACTCTTGAAAGATGCAAGTAGGAAGGCATTGGGCTGGAAGGGACTTGTGTCCTGGTCCTGTGACTCACTACAGGACTCGGTATCCTTCTGAGAGCTACTCAGGTTCCATTTCTTTTGCCTTTGATTCTAAGCACTTAGTAGTCATCTTGACCATGATTTCTAGCTTTATATTAATACAGCATTCTACCCTCCAACCCTTACGTATAAGAGAAATTAGTATGGGGACTTGGTGCAATATGCTATTCCAGGCATCTATTTTTATATTATAATAATATGCTATTCTATATATGTTAAATTATTAGACTCTGAAACCATTTTGACAGGGTTTTTTTTTTTTATCAGTTTTTCCTTAACTAAAAACATCAAATTTTTTTTGTAATTATTTGAACGATTTTCTCGACATTTAAGCCACTCTAAAAATTTCAAAGAAGAGTTTCTGATTATGGTATCATTGTAAATGTGAAGATATTGGAAACTGAGAGGAGCACTCTGTCAGAAGTAGATTTGGGGAAAGAAATTGGCGTGGTATGGAACATCTCCAGAAAATCTTCTCTTAGGAATCCTGCAACACAGTTTCTCATCATTGCTTTTCCCGAGTCTTCAGGCATCAGCCCTGTAGGAATGAAGGACTGGACATGCCTCTGAATTTCTGAATGTGTTAGTTATGGATAAAGGAAAACATTAATCCAGCTGTAGATGTCTTTTGTATAAGCCTATTATGTTTATACATTATTTGTATCTGTATGTGTGCAGGTGCATGTTAGTACAGGTCCATGTTTATGACATGTATATGTGAAGGCCAGGGGACAACTTTGGCTGTCTTTCCCAAGGCACTTTCCACTTTGTCTTTTTGAAACAGGGTCTCTCACTGGCCAAGAACTCACCATGTAGGCAAGCCTGGCCAGTTAGCAAACCCCAGGAATTCTTCTGTCCCTACCTCCACAATGCTGGTATTACAAGTGTATCACACCTATCTTTTCTTACGTGGTTTCTGGGGGGAATCAAACTCAGAACTTTGTGCTTACAAAGCATGCACTTTACCAACTGAGCTATTGCCCCAGTGCTGTTTTTCTGCATTTCAAACAAGAATTGCTTAACCAACATTATTGCTGCCCTATCTGTTTCATCCGTCAGAGTTCAGAGCCCAAACGTGGATCTTTTTATAGAGGTTTCCCTTCTGCCCTGTAAATTCACTGTACATGTTTTCTGTCTTAGTAGGTTCTCCTGACTCTAACCCAAGCAGCATGGAACAGGATGGCATCATCACAGAGCAAACCTGCATTCTTCATAAGGGTACACAAGGAGAACAGTCTTTTTAAGAAAATGTCAGTGGTGAAGTCTTAATTACTTTAGAGAGCTGAACTCTTTCTAAACATCCTGGACTGTAGGAATCTCAGCAAATGGGAGTTCCCTGTGGATTTGCGCATTCAGAGTTTGACAGTGCATGTTGATAATCACTGCAGCCGTTTTGTTTGGTTGATCTATTCAGAGAACAAAGGTGTCCTTCTGGAAGTTTCCCCAGAGTCTTCCATTGAACATTTCATTGATACTGCAAGCGACAATTAGGTTTTAGTCATTAGACCTTGTTCTGAGCGAGTTAAGTGATGCCTCCAAAAAATGTTCCTTAAAATATCAGTGATTGTGGTATAATTATCTTCTCTAAAAAAAAAAAATACTGACTCTCATTCAAAAATTAGCAATACTTTAGCTATAAATTCCTTTAAAAAAACACATATTTAAATTTCCTCTACACCTCATGTTTGTCTCTACTAACATAGAGAGCCATTCAGGCCTACTGGAATAGGACCTTTTTCTTGCCACCGAGATCTTTGTTTCAGGCCTTACTGTGTACTAAAACATCAGTCTAGTACATGCTCCTGACAATATAGGGTCTTCAAAGATTCACTCTACTGAAGCATTACTAAGGCACTGAATGATCTGGCTGTCAAGTATGATGGTCACTGCATTCTCACAGTTGGTGGATATGGGTGGAAATTACGGAAACTGGCTCATCTGTTTCTCTTTACATCTGGGAGATTTTTCCAGAGATATGTATTAGTTTTCTGCTGTTATAATGAAATACCTGAAGGTATGTACCTTATAAAGAAAGGGAATTTACTTAGTTCTGAGTTTGGAAAATAAAACATGGCTCTCCCCTGGGGGATCCCATGGCTGCCTCGTATCATGCAAGGTGGTATCCTGGCACAAATGCATGTAAGAGGAAGTGCTCTCATAAGACAGGAAGGTAGGGTACAGGGAAAGCCAGGTTGGTGTTTTATAACAGTCTGGTCTTGCAAGAACTAATTCAGGAGTTTCTTAAGAATTGCCTAAGTTCTTTCTAGTGAAGTATTCTCAGAGACCTAATTACTTCCCATTAGGCCCCATCTCCTAAAGGTTTCACCCTCTATAGAACCACACTGGGACTAAGCCTTCAACACACGTACCTTTCAGAGACACTCTCACCATATCCAGGCCATAGCAAGCTATATAATACTACCCCAGTTAAAAACGGCTACATGATATTCTATGACAGTAGTTGACCATCTGCCTGTGGGTGTATATTGTGGTTTGCTTTTAAATTTTTTCACGGTATCATCCAGACCCACAGACCATGCTTTGGTGAATAGTGATTATGACAGCAGCAGGCAGATGCTTACAAAGCACTGACTGCATGCCTGGCATGGTTCTTGCTCTGTGTGTGTCTGTGTGTCTGTGTGTGTCCCCTCACAACAATTCCTGAATACCATCTTATCTCTATTTTAAGTAAAATGAGCCACAAGGAAATTCTGTGGCCTGAGCAATGTAACAGCTATTGAGTTGCACAGTCAGAATCTGAATACTTATAGCACTGTATAAGTACTCTGTTGCAGTTCTTTCTCCTGCCCTGAGAGGTGTCTACTCTCCAGCCCCAGTCTGCGGTGCTAAATGCACCATCTTATAGCCATCTATACCCTTCAGTCTGCAATTCTGTACTGGTGATGGTCAGACTTCTCAGATCCATTGACCTCTAGTTTGCATCTCCAGTGGCCACTGAAACATGTACATGAGGTTGGAAGCTGCTTGTTCCCCACCCCAATTCCTCATTCTTATGGCCCTGTAGCCTTTTGAACTCTTAGCATATGCAACCGTGGAATTTTGAGCATCTTCCTTCCATCCCCTCCTCATCTGTTCAGATACCACCATCCTTAGCCAGAGCTCCAGGTGACCTCTTGGTCCTTCTTAGCATCTGCTCCAGCATGTGTAGGTATTTCTCCCTGTGTGTTTTAGAATGACAGAGGGGAATGCTGGAGAACAGGAAGTGGCATCCAAGGACCTGACTACAGATACTGGGTCTGAGTGGTTTCATTTTGCTGACCTCAGTTTCCTCAACTGTAGAATGGGCATAATAGCTCTCTTATAGTCCTAGGGAGTAAAGGATGACTGCGATGACTGTGTAAATGACAGTGATTATCTCTATGATACTGTTTTATGTTTCTACTCTCCTTGCAGTCTCTGTCTTTGCCTGTCCTTAGTCCATGAGAGTTTCTAAATTACCTAGCTAGATCAGGAGGGAACCATGCCACAGACAGAGTCATGATACCTCTCTGTCATGTCACAGTGTGGAAGTCAGTCATGTCACTTAGTAGGTCTTGTTTATTTCCCAGTGATTACAGTAGGTCTTCTTAGGTTCAGAATTCCCCTGTAGTCCCAGAAGCTCTGTAGTAATGTAATGGAACACTGATCATCAATTTGAAGGTCTGTTTTCCAGATCTCTTCAAATTCTAAACAGTTTATTCATTATATCTTTCCCAGGCAACAGCTCCTGTTTTCCTTGGGCAAATTATCTGTAAACAGCCATTTAGATAGATACAGTTAGAATTCACTAACACAAACAGTTGTGGCTTACCAATCATGATTTACGTCAGCTTTCTCTTATTTTTTTTTAAGAATCAGGTTTTCAAGAATGAGCCATGTGCTCTTCACATTCATGCTCTTTCCAGGGAAGACGTATCCCAATTTTATAGAATCACAAGGAATAAATGAGATAATCTTTTGAATATGCTATTTTGATCCAGTCATTACTTGATTAAAGTTAGCGTCCCCATCCTAGTGGGTCACACCTTGTCATCCCAGAAATCGAGAAACTAAGTAAAGCAAAACTAAGAGTTCAAGGCCAGGCTGGGACACATCCTGAGACTGTATCTCAGAAAACTGAAGAGTAAAAATAAAGTTAGACATTAGACAATTCGTGAAGGAAAAAGTTAAGTGGTGAGAAAGTTAGGTAGAAATAATGATTATTTATGCAGCACCAACTTCATGCAGGGACAGCTGTAAGGTGCGTAGGCACTGGTGTATCCGTGCAATTCCCAGAAGAAAGCCAAGAAATAGTGCTCAGATAGAGACCCAGGTGAGTCCTGAGAAGGTGAGTCATTATGGGGACAGAAGGCGATGGCTTGAGTCAGAAAGAGTAGAAGTCCAGTTAAATCATGTGTTAGAGAACTGGAGGCCACAGATGTCTGAGTCAGTGAACAAGGATAGACATTTCGGCCCAGGCAGGTCCTAACAACGTGGCCCCTTCTCTGGAGTTCAGGTTCTTTGTGGATCAGCAAGAGAAAGAATACAGATTTGCGTCACTGTGGGAAAGAAAAGCACAGATAGTCAGGGGCTTACTGCTTCAAGGTGGCAACCCTCAAAAAATAATAAATTAAAAAATAACACTTGTCCATTTACCATCTTTATTACTTCCCAGTAGACTTCTGACATTAGAAATAGGAAAATAATTATGTAAGCTTCCAATGTAGGCAAGAGTGTTAACAACTAGAGCTACTCTGACAGACACTAAGGACAAGGTTTCTGGGGCATTGGCTTTCCGTTACCCTGGGGCTTTTTTCTTTTCTGTTCTCAAGTATTTCAAACCACACCTGAGACAGATTACCCCTCCACATTTCATTATATGTCCCCCCAAAAGTATATCATTTCCTCATCAGCCACAACAGAAGTGACTACTTTAAACCTACGCTGAAGAGCAGAAGGAGCGCACCTTTAGAACATGACTTAAAACCTGATGGCTGCATAGTTTATAGCTTTGTGTTTATTTCTTGGCAGCACAACAATAGAACCTCAAGGGTATATACAGGTTTTTTCTCATGCTGTGCTTGGTTTTCTCAGATTGACTTTATTTTTCATGAAATGTTTAAAGTATGTTAGAGTTCAATAAACAGTAACTAAAACAGATGCAGACATATTCTAGTGAGTGCTATAATAGCCTGTGCTGCTAAGGGACTAAATACCATAGAACAGACACCTCACTTGATCCCTCTGCCTTCCTTTATCTCTCCCTGGATGTATAGGACTGTTCTGGAGTAAATGTACCACCTTCTTTGTGCTTTTTTAAAAGACTATTTCTGGAATTTAGGCAAATTTCATATTGTATATGAAAGACAGTGTTCTTTATGCCTTGTAATAACCTTGAAGTTGGTCACATCACTGTCCCATTTAATAGCTGCAAGAAAAAAAGGCTTTAAAAAGTCAAAGCTGGTCTACCTAAGGGTATAAAGATGCTAGAGAAAGCAGAGAAGAGCAAGGTCCTGTGGCTCTGACTTCAGTCTGGGCTCCTTTTCAAATGTTGTACTGCTTCTCTTCCCTGTGAATATAAATGTAAGATGAAGATAAACCATTCATCCCATTAAAAGATGTTAAAGTGGGCGGGTATGGTGGCGCACACCTTTAATCCCAGCACTGGGGAGGCAGAGGCAGGTGGATCTCTGTGAGTTCAAGGCCAGCCTGGTCTATATAGTGAGTTCCAGAACAGCTGGGGCTACAGGGAGACCCTGTCTCAAAAAGACCAAAAAAAAAAAAAAAAAAAAAAAAAAAAAAAAAGATGTTAAAGTGGTCAGAGTGAATCTCACAATAGGGCACTTAAGTAGGAGCAGCAAAGGCTTAGAGTTCAGTACTGAGTGACTAAGAAAAGCCTACCTGGTGAGAATGGGGTTTCAGGGCCTATGGAGCTGCTATTAAAGATTAGGACTCTTAGTTCAAAACAGACAGAGCCTTTGACATGAAGAAATTTCATGTGTGATAGAGATGAGCAGGTGGAATAATCAATACAGACTGGAGGGCACTGATAAAGAGTGATATGAAGAAATAAGGGAAAGAACATGTTAGGGTTGATATCTGATTTTCCCCCTACAGGCTTGCGTATTTGAATATCTGGTCCCCACTGGGTGGGCATTTGAGGGTCACAGCCTGGGTCTGGTTCCAATCTAGCTGCCTGGGTCCTTTTTAGTTACAATGGGAGGAGCAGCAGCCTCATGCTTCCATCACCTCAGATGGAAGCAACTGCCCTAGCCTCTATGCCATCCCACCATGATAGACTGATCTTCTAAAACCATGAATCAAAATAAACCTCTTCTTCCTTTAGGTCTTTTGGTCACTGCAAAAAATTTAACTATACAGAACTTATCTTCAGAGATACATACTTGAACCTCTTCTTAGAAGATCAGCACTAAAGTCCTATTTACAGAGCTGAACAGGGTACCATCTTCCTCTGTGTGACTGGCATCCCCTTATGCATCACAGTTCATACTGCTGGGAAAGGTGTTTTCCATGTGGCTGGTGGGAAGGAAGGTAGGATTGTTACCTGTCCATTCTCAGCTACCAGAGTCATCTTTCACCAAGCAGTAGCTATCAGGGACCCTGAATGGACAGTGATGTCTAGCTGGTTACCTATGGTATTATTGCACTTGAATTTCAGTAAATGACATTCTGATTCCTAGCACTTCATCAGTTCCTTACAAGTATCCAGAGCTCTTTTTCTGTACTGTTCAGCTGAAACTAGTTCTCTTTCTGGCAATCTAATTATAAATATTAAAAGGACCATTGAACATCTGTAAACTAGTGATACCATGTGACCCTTTCTTCCCAACAAGCTTTTGGATTTCTGAGGTTGACCTAAAGTTGTCAGTGACCATTTCTCCTCCGTTTCTTCCTCTCTTTTTCTCCTCCCTCTTCCTCTTCCCATTCCCTGCACCTGGTCATTGGCACTTGTATTTGTTTATAATCCAAAAAACCTGACCAAGCCAACTTTGGACAGAAGCCACGGTCCACAGGTAGTACTTCATTCACAGAATGAAGTCTCTCTGGAGTTTTTGCTTGCAGACAAAGCAAATGTCTAGAGTTCAGAGGCTTCACCTGAAGCTGTTTAGGGAAAGTCTAACTGTTTTGGCTTGGTAGTAAAATTAGCTTGTATTTAAATAAAGACAGAAGCTTAGCTCCCACCTTCAGACATTGCCAGCTTCCTGTACAGTGGGACCAGTAGTACTTGGTTTCAAAACTCTCCCCATATTTGTAATATACAGAACTGATAGAGCACCAGCGATCTAGTGCTGTCTCTATCAGGCTGCAGCCCTGGGATTTCTACTTCTACACATGTGGAGCAGGTACACCTGGGATTCTCCATGGCTACCAAGTACCCAGGTGATGCTGCTGCAGCAAGCTCTGGGAACACACTTTGAGAACCATTGTCCTACAGCAGACTTCCCAATAGTTTTGTAAGATTTAATAACAAGAAAAAGAAAAGGAAGCAGTGCCAACCAAGATCAGTACCCATGATGCTTTGAGTAAAACAACTGCCTTAGGCATAAATGTCAAATTATTCTGATTTCCTGTTCAGTCCATATGTAAGTTGAATCATTCCCATTTCTCCATAAATGAGCATTCTCATTAACTAACAGGCAGCTGAGAAGTCCAGGTGTACAAGGAGCTGGACAGAGCCAGGTGGGGGTTTTGTTGTTGTTTATAGTTGATCTTAGCCAAAAGGCCCAAAAGGATTATTCTTTTTTCAACAGAAAATATTTTAAGAGCCAATAGGATTGTTCCAAAGATCCAGACACCCTAAAGTTTACATGGCTTTGCTGAGATGTACAGTTTGTACAGAAATGTACCAGGACCATTGAACCCATGGCTCATGGGCTGCATGAGACTGAGGGATAGCGAGGAACGCATCTCAACACAAGCTCCTAACCATACTTCCAACATTATGAGATTTGAGTGTGTGTGATTTTTTTATAACTTATTCATGCAGTTCTCAAGCATGAGCTTTGTAGATGACCATGTTGTGTAGAAATGGTAAAAGGCCAAACACCCCAGAGACAGTTTAAAATACATTACTGAAGTGCAGAGCTGGCTCAAACATGGTACCTGAGCCCTTGAAGAGACCACTTGATCTGCGGAATATACAGGCTATGTGTAGCCTATGTCTGTATGTATATATGTATCTGTCTTGTATGTAGGTGGGTACCTTACATTTCTCTTTGACCAACACATCCTCAAACTTTCTAGGACCAGCACATTGTGCGGTGTCTGGAGTTCTAGGACTACATCTTTGCCTGGTGTCAGGTGTGTTGCCTCGCTGTCCATTTCTCCTTGCCTGACTTTTACGGACATGTGAACTTGTTTAAGTGGCTGTTCTGCATCCAAAGACCTTACCGGAGTGGCCTTTGAACCCTGGCCCTCAGACGACAGCACAGCTTGACCCCTCACGCTTCCTTTCCTTTCTGTCACGCTGCCTCTCCAGGTCAAGTGCCCTTTGCTCGCTTATGGAGAAGAAAAGAGCTCATTCTGTGCATTTGACTGACCCCTAATTAGTAGCAATCATGAAAACTGCTGTCTGCACTGCCTCTACATTCACCATTGTTGTGTTAGCGATTCCTGGACTTGGTGAACAGAGCGTGCCTTATTCTGCAGCAGTGCGAACTCATGCCTGGGCTCTAGTTTTAAAGAAGGCAATGTTGGAGTGCAAACTCTGTATAATTAAGCTTAACATTGTCAACAGAAGGTGGGTGTAACTGTGTTCCGAAGCAAGTAGACACATGCCAGCAGCCATTTGGACTATCGAGAAAAAAAAAAAAAAAGATTTCTTATGATATCCAGTGTTCCTGTGACAACCAGCTCTGCTTTGCACAGGGTGGTGCCACTTTCCATACTATCCATACTGTTTTCTCTCTTTTACAACTGTTTTGGGGTGTTTCTCGTTTTTATGACTGTCATTTGTTTTTATGACATTTATTTTTATGTGTATGAGCGTTTTGCCTACATGTAAGTAAGTGTACCACATGCATAACAATGCCTACAGAGGCCAGAGAGAGCATTAGATCCCCTGGAAGTGGATGGTTGTTACCTGCCAGGTGGATGCTGGGTACTGAACCTGGGTCTTCTACAAGACAAGCCAGTACTCTTAACCACTGAGCCTTTTCTCCATCTCCTAGAGTATTTCGGTCTATTTTTTTTCCTTTTTATAGAAGCAGCTCCTTTCTTTACTTGGATTCACTTTCTTTCTGACACATAAAACTAAAATAGTCCAGTTAATTTTTTTTTTGTACACAAAATGTGTGTTGAATGATTAACCCTGTCATGTGGGCTCCCTCAGAAACCTCACCTGCTCACAGCTGCTTTATTGCCCCCTAAAATTCATTAGCTTAATAAAAGCTAACTTCTTGTGTGAGAAAATAGAGGCCAAGGTCACAGTATATGCATATATATGCCCTCCTGCTCCCCAGCTTCCATCACAGACATCTGAGTGACACTGTGCATCAGTGGAGCATCAAGGCTCCAGGATACACTGCTTGGACAGCCTCAGATTTCTGAGTGTTCAAAAGCAGGATTCCTCCTCCACTTTGACAGGCTCACTGTACCCCTCCCAGGAAAACACCATCCATCTCTGTTCTTTCACTCAGATCCTGGGGACGTGGAATGCTTACATGTTCTGCTTCATGATTCCCAGTGGCTAGTACACTATTCAGTGTTTGGGGGCTGGCTAAAGAAAATTTTCAAGTCCTCAGACATCAGAAAGCCACAGTCCTCAAGTGCCTGTCGTTTGGGGGCTGTGATGTTTTTCACTCTCCCTAGTATCTCAGATTGGCTGGTGTGCATACCAAAAGCCCACAGAACAGGAATGGGGTGTCATCCTAGGCTTAATTTAGGTCTGGGAACTATCTGGAGCCCCATCCTTTAACATTTTCACCAGAGCACAGATTCATTGCAGTGAGCACTCCTCCACCTCTTCCCTATGAAACTCTGGTGTGTTATGAAGGAAATGAGAGCCATATGTTTCTGATTCATTTACATGTAGCTCATCAAAATGTAGTTTTGTAAGAGTTCTTTGGTGTCCAAGAAGCCTTTGGAGCCTTTTTTATAAGACTTTTAACTACCCTCCCCCTTTCCTCTTAGAACCAGGAAGTTGGGACTTGCCAAAAGTAAATAAAATCAAGCCTCGGGTTGACTCTGGCGCTGATGCAGCCCACCTCTGCTGTGAGGCTGTAGCCAACTCACTGCTTCAGCAACAGCAACAGCAGAGAAAATTCTGGTCCATTGCATGGTGCCAGGAAGTATGTACAAAGCCCACTTAAAAGTCCACATAAGGACCTGGGGAGATGGCTCACTTGGTAACATTCTTGCCCTACAAGCAAGAGGACGGACCTGAGTTGATCCCCCCAAACTTATGTATAAAACCTGTGAGTCGTGACATGAGCTTGAAATCCCAGCTGTCGAGTGGGGATAGAAGGATCTATCCCCTATAGCTTAGCCAAATCATCAAGCTCCAGGTTCAGAAAGAGACCCTATCTCAAAAAATGAAGAGTGACTGTGGAAGACACCTCATATTGACCTCTGGCCCTAACACTCATGCGTGCGCATGCACACGCACATACATACAATTCCACACGAAAGTGAGCTTTGAGCTTAAGTGGAGTCTATGCAATTGTCTCACAGCTCAGTCTCTTCTCTCTTGTCTAAAACAAACAACAGAGAGTCAGGTGGTAACACAAAGACAGAGAGCCCAGAGAAGAGCATCCTTCCCATACCCTGCCTCACTCTAGACCCAGGTCCCTAAGCTGTATCTCTAAGACTCTACAAGACACAGATTTGTATTAGAGAATTTCCTTTGCATAGTGACATGTGAGTATGTGTGTGTGTGTGAGAGAGAGAGAGAGACAGACAGACAGACAGACAGACAGACATACTTGGGTATGTTCATGTCCAGTGTGAAGGCCAGATATCAACCTCAGGTGGTGTTCCTTGGGTACCTCATATCCTTGCTTTCTTTGAGGCAAAGTCTCAAAAAACCTGGAACTTTCCAATTCAGTTATTTGGGGTGGTCAGTGAGCTCCAGGGATCTGCCTATCTCCACCTCCCAGCACTGGGATTACAGATGTGTACCACACGTGGGGTTCTGGGGATTGAACTCAGGTCTTCATGCTTACACTGTAAGCACATTAGTGTCAGAATCACCTCCCCAGTCTAATTCTCTCTTTTTATTGGGATGGGGACACAGGTACCCACAACCATAAGCCACACTTCAGGGTGGCATTTTGGCACTGTTGTTATTTAAAGACATTTTTTAGTACTTAATTTCTTTAAAAAAAAAAAAAAAAAAAAAAAGGCTTATAAGCTTTCAGGAAAAGTCTACCTATGCCATTAGGACTCCAAATCTTTTACTCTGCAAAACCACAGGAATGAAATGAGTCAACCTATTCCCAAGCATTGGCTCAGGGAGAGGCTATGGGGTATATTTCTTTTGTACTCTGGGATGATGAGTATGGAACTCCATTGAGAGCTTAGAATTCCTCACCTGGCTATTGTCTTGGGCTGGGCAGAAGGAAATGATCCTTGCGCGTACTGGCTTGTTGCTCCATCCAGGATGTTGTCGAGTCTGTCAAGCCAAAACCTGAATGTGTGGAAATGCGTAGGCACCATGGGGAAAAAATCAGGGCCAGAAGTTCTAGAGCCTTTTTCCAGCTGTTGAACCCATGCTTTTTCCAGAGTCTGGTTATTTATTCATGTATATACATGCCATGAAATTAAAAAGACACCCACTCATTCATAAACACATCAACCCTTAGCAAATATCTATAGAAGCGTACTCCATCTTCCAGAGTATGGAGCTGGATAGAGCCACTACACAGTTCCTATGTGAGATACCACATTTACATATTACCTGTACATGCATCAGTGGAGAGCCATTCTCCATAGATTTTTGGATATAATTCATAGCAACTTTGAAGTGTTTTAGACTCATAGCAGCTGTGGTTACCTGCACAAGATCAAGCCAGTTACAATTCTGGCATGGAGGAGCTAGACAGGTGGCTAAGCAGTTAAGAGCACTGACTGCTCTTGCAGAGGACCTGAGCTCAATTCCCAGCACCCAAATGGTGGTTTACAACCACCTGTAACTCCATACATATGGGTGCACTTACATACATGCAGGCAGTACACTCATACATATAAAATAGAAATAATATTTTTTAAAAAAATTCTAGCATAGGTGGGAAAGAGGCTTCCTAGTTCCCATCCCTCACTGAGGAGCTAGTGACGGTTGGTGGCTGCTGGAGGAGAGAGTCACTTTTCTTTGGGGATGTGACGCTTGTAGGTTGTTCATGCCACAGTGGATGGCCCTACAACTTGTGCACATACATGTAGCACTTACCAAACTCAGAATGTTATTTAAAATAAAAAGGAAAAGCTGTGATCTAGCTCAGTGGTAGAGTGTATGTTTAGCATACATGAAGCTCTAGGTTCCGTTCTCAGTATTACAATAAAATAAAGTAAATATAAAGTTATAAAATATATAATTAAAATTTAAGAAAAGAAATAAAGAGGACATGAAGTTGGAAGGGAGACATGTTGAGGTGGGGGCCTAAGTGGAGTTGGAGATAGGGAATGGGTGATGGATCTGATAAAAATACATTGGATATATGCATGAAATTCTTAAAGAGTAAAACTATTATTTTTAAAGAGATGGGAAGCAGTCTGAATTATATATTAGGAAATCTTGAACTATGAACTTCACTTGAAATTCCATGCGAAGGTCAAAAGCTGATAGAAAAGCATGCAGGGAAGGTGTCTCCTGAAAGCATGAGTGTACAGAATTTACCTGGTCATGACTGGTTCTCAAAATGAGTCAGGAGGCACTTCTTTGAGAAGGGAAAAGCACTGGAGTCCTGTTCTGCATATCCATGTGCATGCCCTACACATACACTACAACATACACATGTACACACAAAACACACAATGCATAAAGCACTTTCCAGGGGCCGCCCTCTTGTCAGTGCTTGTGGCTGGATACAGTGATGGTCAGATCTCTTCCATGTGTGCTGCCTCCAACCTGCCACCACTCCGCACTAGTACTGCTTTAAGGATAACGAAGTGCTGTCCACATCATCCCTTGAAATCCCTCCCTGGGTCTCAGGTGGAGAAACAGAATCTAACTTTTATCGAGTGAGTTTTGCCCTGCACTCTACTTCCTTTGATATGCTCATTTATTCCGTAGATATTTAGGGCTTTGCTTGTGTTGCTGGAGAAACAGCACCCAAGACAGTTAAAGTTCCTGCCCACCCAAGACAGTTCATGTTCTTCTGGATGGAATTTCTGTTCTACTGAGCAAAGAAGTATGGTACAGATGGATGGTAGACAGGAGTCTTAAATCTTTTGTTAGCCAATTTTGTATTACTGTAACAAAAAAGATGAGGCCATTGACTTTGAAAAGAAAAAAAGGTTATTTTGGCTTATGGTTTTAAAGGATTTGTTTCATAGTTGCTTGGTCACATTGTGGATCCATGGTGAGGCAGACATCATGGTAGGGTGTGAATGGTAGAATGGGTGCTTACCTCATGTTGGCCAGAAAGGGGGGAGAGAGAGAGAGAGAGAGAGAGAGAGAGAGAGAGAGAGAGAGAGAGAGAGAGAGAAAGAGTTAGTTTTTAAATTGAGGTCTCAAAGACTGGAACTTCAGAAGTGCACCATGTGAAATTTCCTTTCTCTCATAGGTTGGGACATTCCACAATCAACTATTCCTTATGACCAGGCTGATGTATTGCCTTCTTTGTATGTAGTCAGTATTCAATAAATGCTTGCAAGACTTCTGTGTGTTCCAGGTGCTCAGACACTTGGGAGAGGCCTAATAAATTGAGGTCTCAAAGACTGGAACTTCAGAAGTGCACCATGTGAAATTTCCTTTCTCTCATAGGTTGGGACATTCCACAATCAACTATTCCTTATGACCAGGCTGATGTATTGCCTTCTTTGTATGTAGTCAGTATTCAATAAATGCTTGCAAGACTTCTGTGTGTTCCAGGTGCTCAGACACTTGGGAGAGGCCTAAAATATTTGTCTTTTGTCCATTCTGCACTTCATTTAAGTCACTAAAGGTGCAGGGCTTTTTGTTGAGACTTATTTTCCATATCTTTTCTGGCAGCAGCTGATAGGATGTCTCACAGTGTGATACTCTCTTCACCAGAGGCGTTTTCAACTCTCTTATCCATGAATGATGACTTTTTCTGTTGCTGTCCTCTCTTGGAGCTGTAAGGAAAGAATTCCTGGAGCCTTAGGGGATAGAGCAGGTACACAGGCAGCTACCTCAGTTTTGTGAGACTCAGTTCTCCTCCCCTACACCTGCCTGGAGACAGCATGGTTCAGGAAAGGACAACAGTGATGGTGGGTATTGCTGTTGTATGCTGCAAAACAGCAGGCGATCTAAATGGGTGGGTTTTTAAAATATTTTACTTTATTATTTTTATTTTATGTGTATGAGTGTATTGCCCACACACATGTAAGTTTACCTGTGTCGTGCACTGTGCATGGAGATCAGTGAAGGGTGTCAGTTCCCCTGGAACTGAACTTAAAAAGGGCTGTTAGCTGCCATATAGGTGCTGGTATTCAAAGCCCGGTCTTCTGCAAGAGCAGCCAGTGCTATTGCAGTTATGCCTAGCCATCTCTCCAGTCCCTAAATAGGTGTTTAAATATTTTTCCCCCTTGCAAGTTGCTGTTTCTGGTGTTGGTTTTCATTGGTATATCTGTGTTTGCATTTGGGGATGAAGTACAGCTGTGGTGATTTTGATGGGCAGGCTGTGTAAGGCTTTGTTTTCATATACAATCTCACACATAGTCTTAATTCTTTGATGTTCCAAAGAAAATGTTGTTAGCAACTCCAATGATAATTCCTTCCTTCTCAAAGAAAAGTATCTGACCCTCTAACACTTTTCTCATATTCTTTAAATGCAGACACCTCTCATCAACTTGATTAAAAACAAGTCAAACTCAGAAAATACAAAGGCAAGAAAGTCAATGGGGAAAAAATTCAATAAAAGTGAATATTCTGGTACCCTGGAATGAGGGCATCCTGGAAGAGAGTGGTTGTCTTTTTCTGCAGTGGGAACCCATGGTGTTTACGATATAAACATCTGTAAACATCATAAAGAAAATAACAACGTGGTGGGTATGTTAATTGTCATGAGTGTGGTGATTGCAGAATACATACCTGAACTATAGCATCAATGGCACATGCTTAGTAGAGACAGTTCCTGTTGCTCAGCTAATACCATTTTCATAAATCTGGGAAAAGAATGACATTAAAGATGTAATAAGAACATCCCCCCAAATACATACCAGTCTAAAGTGTGTAAAATAAAGGGCATGCTTAAAAACACTTGGTGTGGTTTACCTCATCATTGTAAAATATTAACAGCACTCCAGGCGTAGGTAAAGCAAAGAATCGCAATTGGCAGAACTATGCCAAAGGTACAGTGCTAGCAGGAGTTGGGGGAGCTCAGCTTAGGAAGATTTCATTTGTTATGTAGGTTTTGTTCCTTAATTTTTTTAAATGACCATATGCTTAGTTTGATGTTAATAAGTAAAATCCAGAGCCTGAGTTAGGCAGGTAAACCCTGTCTCCATTCAGTGTGCCGGTTGGCAGTTTGCTGTTGTAAATGTTGAAGAAACAGATCCTATGTTGTGGCCCCCAGGATTGGCTTTTCTGAGCCTGCTCTGCAGTGTACTTCACTTCCCAGTCAAGCAGTTGGTCCAGGCTTATGAGTCTTGCCTATGGCACCTGTCAGTGCTGGCTGCATAGAGGGGTTTCTTTAGAAATGGACCATGGGAGAGAGAGAAGCCCAAAGGAGTAGGAATTTGTTTATGTATTAGAAATGCCAGTTAAGATTTAAGCATGGCCAGGGATGTGGCTCACGTCTGCACTCAAAGTCTAGAATATTTGCAAAGTTTTTTGAAAATTACTTACCCAGCCCCTATCATTTAGCTTACCACTCTTCAGAAAGCATGTTAAGTACCCAAGTGTTTCTAGCATTTACCAAACATAAGTGATATCAAGAAGTTACTTGATAAGATGAGGCTTCTATGTACTCAGGGCACAGTGACTTGTGGAGCATACAGAGTTATGGCGCAGTGTAACAGATTGCCTGGAATTGCTGTGGTACTACATAGAGAAAATTATTATGGATGGCGAAACATCTGGAAATACTTTTGGGTGAAGGTGAGACTATATGGTTATTAATCCTTCAAAAGAACAAAAAGAAAGCACAGTGTGGGGCTAGGAATGATGCTCAGTGGCATAGCACTTATCTAGCATGTATGAGGTCCTGAGTTCAATTCCCAGCACCACCAAAAATTCACAACATAAAACTGGCATTTATATTTCATATGTATTATTTAAAAAATCCTGGAAGGAAGCTGTAGAATGCAGGCATGTAGAATGCAGGCAAGCAGCAATGTACAGAATGGCTCAGAGCTTGCCAGTCCTAAGCTGAAAGTCCATCATGCCCCTTTCTGGTTGATGGCTAATGTTGCCAAGAAATCTTAACCTATGAGTAAGTTTTATCATTTGTAAATGGGATAATCATGATGTATAACTCATAGGTATAGGTAGATGGAATGGATTAATATGTATAAAACTTAGATCCCTAACTTACAGTGCATGCCAATGAGTGTGATTAATATGTATAAAGAATTTAGACCACTAACTTAAAGTACATACCGATGAATGTGAGCTGGATTGAGCATTTAAGAGGTAAGATTCGGGGAGATTATATTGTCTTCAGTCTTGAATTTCCTGTAATTTTTGTAGTAGACATATGTGATTTTGATAGAAGAAAAATATTTTTCAAGTCAGGTCTTTAACTAAGGTTTCAAAAATACATATACCACAAGTGAGTCATAATGACTGGAAAGCCATACAGAACACATTTTCATCAAGTGAAGCAACTTTTTTTTTGCCAACATTCAACCCAAATTCCTTGCTAACCTCCATAAATGGAATTAAAAGGTCTCCACGAATTCCCAAACCCTCTTTGCTTCTAAAAGGTTTGACTATACATTAGGCTGTTTCATCCCCTTGATTACTTCTAACAATAAGATGTATTTTAAGCACTGGATAAACGGGCATTGCTTAGGAAGTAATTTAATTAACTGAAATTGTTTCTGGAAAATAAATGTGAGTTTTATACCTCCACAGAGTAACTTTATGCCAGCTGTTGTTCTCAATCCCTTATTATATTTTCTGCCTTATCGTTTTATAAAATACCACATATGCTCCACTATATAGGACAACTCCATCATTTCTCCCAAGGGAAGATTCAAAAACAAGTTTTCTGGGTTTTGTTTTGTTTTAGAGGGGGCCAACCTGAATACATCAACTCTTACAGATGCAGCCAAAATGATCACATGTCAACTCATAAAATGTTTTCGGCTTTCTCCATATTTGTGAATTCAGGCAGATCTCATTCAAAAAACACTGTAGAAATACTGCCTTTTTAAAGTCATACTTCATGAACGTTTTTATGAGCACTTTCCTTGCATATTTAATGCCAGCATCTTCGTCATCTCAGGAAAGCTGCTTTTTTTCAGCCAGCAGGTTTTCAAAGCCTGCTGGGCTCACTTCTGCCTAAGTGGTTAGCAGCGCACTGCTCCTTAAGTGGAATATATGGCAAGGAGTCTTCCCTTGAACTATAAATCCTCATCCATTCAGCACTTCTATGTGCTTTTTCTGCTCATCCTGTAAGAGTATATTTGTGCTCCTTATAACCATTCATTGATTTGCTTTTAAAATTAATCCTTTGAGGACTTGCTTCCTTTCAGTGACATCTGACCCTTGGGATTGTACAGAAATTCCCATCAGGCATAATTCTATGTCAGATTTATTTTCGTCTCATTTCAGCTGTCTGGTTTGCTATGTAAAAAACCACCCCCAACTTTGTTGCTTAAAATACTAAAGAGGGCTGGAGAGATGGCTCCATGGGTAAAGTGCTTGCTATACAAACATAAGGACCTCATGTAAGGATCTCATGTAAAAGCCAAGCATAGTAGCATCTACCTATACCACCAGTACTGAGAGTACAGAGGCAGGCAGATCTCTGAGCTTACTGGCCAGCTTATCTAACCAATCAGCAAGCTATGTTCAGGGAGAAACCTGGTCTCAAGACCACAAGGTGAGCTGGAGGTAGTGGCACATACCTTTCATCCCTCCTTGGGAAGCAGAGGCATGTGGATCTCTGAGAGACTGAAGCCAGTCCAGTCTACATAGCATGTTTCAGGCCAGCTACATAGAAACCCTATTACAAAAGAAAATAAAAATTAAAAAACAAAACAAAAACAAAAACACAAGGTGAAGAATGATAAAGGAAAACGCCTGTCATTGACTTCTGGCCTCTATATGTGCATGTATGAGCATGCACCTACACACATATTTATACATGTATACCAACACTACAGCACCAACAACAGCAACAACAGTAACAAACGTTTTATGAATTGGTAGGTTAGCTCTGCTGTTCTCTGCTGCTCTTGCTTAGACCCATTCATGTTACAGCTATCCCATATGGCTCCTCCCTGTATCCAGCAGTAGTAGTTGGTGCTTGGTGTCAGACCAGTTCCTCTGTGTGATCTTTCCTGCTCTAAGAGGCTTCATGATGTGTCATATGCAGAGCAAGAAGATGGCAAGGGTAGGAGCTTCTTGAAACCTCACTCAGAGGTAACAAACTACTCATCACATCTCCAGGAATCTGTTGGTCCCTATTAGGTCTGAGACTGGACCATATTTCAGTGAGGAAATAGGCTCCACCTCTTGCTGAGAGGCATAGCAAAGAATGGGTGGCCATTTCCAACCCCCACAACCTCGTTTTAACCAATTATATCTAGTGGTTTCTTTAAGCATCTAAAACTTCCCTTAAGTGAAAATGCTTTAAAACTAGTATGGCTTCACCCAGCAATATTTTCTTGGTTCAAAACTAATTCAGCAAAGAGTAACTTGTCCTATGAAGACCTCTTAATGGACTCTAATGGATGCAGCTGTGTAGGCTGAGGAATTGTTATATAACATGACACTTTGGTAAGTGGGAGCTTAGTGAAGCTGCCCTGTGGAGAAACACAGGTCTGTAGTCCATCCTGGAGAGTGGGGAGAGATCTTATGCTGCCTCAGTGAGGGAGAAACAGTGCCATGTGCTCTTGTCAAAGCCCCTGGAACTGTTTTATAAAGTTAACATTTCTTTAAGGATGTACTTTGTTAAAACAAAGCAGTTTGGTTAATATTCCTCTTCTGTAAGCAACCAGATTAAGGAACAAAAGGAACACCTTAGCAAACCCAGACACCTTCTAAGGCAGGGAGCTGGCTCTTTACTGTAATTAGCATACATCTCATGTGCATCAGTGGATCTGCCATGAGGGCATAATTACCAGACCCAGGTTCTGCCTTTACCTACATCATTGTGTGAAATGAAAACCAGATGAAAAATCAAATGTACTATGCAGGAGAAAAAAATGGATGCAAAACATTGCCTGCAAAACTGAAGTGCTCTGTTTCGCTGAAGGTTAGCTCACTGCCTTATAGAAGGAGAGGCCAGGAAACAGCTATTAGTGAGAAGTCGCTTCATGAACCACAACAGAAAGAACTCCATATAATAAATACATTTTTAAATGTATAGTACACAGCATAAAAGGCGGCCTGCAATTTGTGAATTATGTGTACTATCAAAGCACATCAGGTAAATATGTGTAATTGGAGTCCCTGGTGCTCTGGTTAAGCTCATTTTTCCAACCTTCAAAAAAAAAATACTACATTGCCTTTTTAAGAGTATTAGTTTGATTTGAAAAGGTTCTTCTTTGCCAGTGAGGATGGGGGAAAAGTACAGTATTTACAGAAAACAAGACAAGTACATTGTATTTGAGTATGTGGAGTGTGTGCGTGTTGTGCAAGAAAATGAGAAATCTCTGCTTTCCATTGCGAAGCAATTAGAGCAGGCCTTTTCACGGCTGCTGGAAAACAGATGCAGGACTCCTCCAAGTCTGAAGTGTAAAATGAAGAAGGCTAGAAATCCCATTTAAACAGTCATCCAAGGGCTGGTAGTGACTGTCACACCTTGGGGAAAGGCCTCCTCATTTCCTACAGAAGGTGTTAGCTGTCCATCCATCAGCTAGTATTAGCTGCCATTCCAAAGCACTGTATCAAGGACACAGGTCATCAAGGACACTGTATCAAGGACACAGGTCATCACCTGGCATTTCTTGATGTTAAGCACCAACACATTTCCAGATATGAGATAGTTCATCCTTACCAGTTGAAGCCATCTGCTAAGTAAAGCAAAGTTATCATGGTACCAGAAAGAACTGTTGTAGCTAATAGTCCCAAACCTTTAGAGGCTTAGTCTTGCAAATCTTCATTACTTGTTCAAGTTGGGAGCCAAGAACAATGCTTCAGGAGCTGGGTACTCTGTTCTTTGCAACTGTTTCATAACTCGTTTTTCTCCCATCTTCTGGCCCCAGCTTCTCTGCTTCTTATCTATCTTTCTTCTTCAAAAGAATGAGGATCTAGGTAGGGAGGAGGGGATGAGCCAGACTCAGAAGCAATACACATATTTTCTACATACCTGCATCATCCCAGCTACCTCAGTCTGCATCACTCCACCTACCTCAATAGAGCTCAGAGCCATGGCCATGCGCAGTGGCAGTACCCTCCCTCTCTGCTCTGCCAAGGATGGGACAGAAGGTCATCTCAGCTGGGACTCTACGACATGGTATCAGTTTGAATGCCAACAACAGGAGGCCTCTCTGGTGGCCCTGGACAGCATGCAATGAATTCAGCTCTTGCCATATAGGAGAGAGACGGTTAGCAAACAGACAGTCTTCAAGAACCATCCAGACTCCACCTCTGCCACCTCCCTCCCCACTTGACTATAACTCCCAATGCATCCAATGCTCCTGTCTCATCTCTCTGAGGCATGTCTTGTGTAGGGAACTGCCACCATGGGTGATTTAAGGAGGGGGACAGCTGAGGAACATGTGTAGCTTTCTAGACACAGAGCCCTCTTCCAGTCTGTAAATTATGGATATTGGTTTAAAGAAGCCTTTGTCTCTTAAAATAAGTTCTCAATGTTCAGGATTAGAAGCAGCTGGAAGTCTCTGGGATGGACAGAACTTTCAGATGTATTTCTTTGTATGTTTGCAGTAGGTGGGACAGATACTCTGAAATGACATGAATACCTGTCATGCCAGTGAAGTCACATCCTCAGGTGTTGGTAGGTCCTGGAAGAAGTGATATTGAGCTGTTGAAGCAGACCATGGACCTCCACACAGTCTATCTCTACATTTTGATCTCACCTACTCTCCTGCAGACAAGCTGTAAGGACTAGGAACATTCGAAGTAGAGCTCTGAAATTGGAGTGCTCATTCTAGATATTTTATTAAGTGGCTCAATTTAATGAAACTTTAATGTCTCTGGATATACATTTGTTTTCTGGCAGTTACCAGATGCTAAGAACCACTACAGATGGCTCACTGTGGAGTGGAGTGGAGTGTGGTAGCATAGGCCTTGTGCTTATTACCATGAGCAAAATTGTGCCTACCCCCTCAAAGATATTAATTACACTCCTTAAGATTTTTGTTATTGTTTTATCTCTGTCACATTCTCTCTCTCTCTCTCCCTCCCTCCCTCCCTCCCTCTCTCCCTCCCTTCCTCTTTCTCTTTCCCTTTCCCTTTCTCTCTCTCTAGTCTTTGAGACTTAAGGTGACTTCCCTAGATCATATCATATTTTCCTTTTCCATTGGCATTACCTAATATATAATTAAGGAGAAACCCCCAATTCATATCCTTGTAAACTCTCCCTCTACCTGCAGTTAAATCCCAAGGTGTGTGTCTTCAGGGCATAGCTGGAGTCTGCTTGGCTTACGTGAGTATTATCTTCCACATGTGGGTGCACAGTAAATACTATTCTGGAGCTACCTTCCAGGTGGCCATTACATGCAAGGTCTACACTGTGTGTAACGACAAAGTGCAGGAGAGTGACAGTTCAGGGAGTGCAGGCTACAAGCATGCAATTATGCTAATTACAGGCCTACATGGAACTTGTTTTCACCATGCAGTCTCTCCATGTGAACTAGCAAGTGAAAATTTCACAAGATAATCTCTCTCTGAAAAAGCCAGCTGTATGGATGGGAATCTGGTTCTGTTTGCCCAGGGCCTTTGCTTTCCGTTTAAAACTTTAAACTTTGTGAGTGGGGAGCATGTACAATGTACCAGTTGGGTGAAATGAGTTGCCCTTTGCTTTCCCAGGCACCTGGATTGCTGATGCTCCACTTAGCCTCCCTTCAGGTGCAGTGGGAGAAAACCTTGGTTACAGCATAGCCATGGTCTGATTTATATGCCTTGATAACAGGCTGGGATGTGAGGCAGTGATCACCATGAAACAAATACCAGTGTATCACCTACTTAGCCTAAGTTCTGCTGCAGTAATGAGCATACACAGTTTGTTTCTTGTTCTTTATCTGTCTAGAGTCAGCAGCACGTCTGTTCTATGTCATCAGTCTGCTGAAACCCAGGCTGAAGGAGTTGGGTCAGTACCTCTCTCAGCAAAAGGAAAAGAAGACCTGAGGAAGCAAGGTGCTGGTCCTTAACCTGCTCAGCAGGACTTAGCTTCCCCTGGGTGCATTTCACCAGCAAGTACAGGATCCATGAATCCATGGCAGGGTAGAGCAGTGCTGTTTTCTCACAGGAAGGAGAAACAGATGTTCTGTGTGCATTTGTCAAAGCAGGATTGGTTTTCTCTGGGCTAGACTTGGTAAAGCAGAAGTCACTTATATTAGCCACTGGGGACTGAGGCATGCCACTGGGCACAAATGGAAAAATGAAACTTTTGCTTTAGACTATATAGTACCACAGAAGTACCAAGAACTCTTGGGGTCAAAATATGTGGCTCACAATAGGAAGTTGGTAAAAAGGGAAGCAAATTTGAATCTTCAAAACCCAGGGGCTGGGAATCCAACTCAAGGCTTTGGAGCTTCCTGAGGCTACCCATTCCTTCCTGTTCTCCCTGTTCCCACAGACACACTTCTTCCCACAGAATTTCTTCCAGGAGACTGAAAGGAATCTGTTCCTTTCACCAAAATTCTACAGAATTAAAATAATAAAATCAACATGTAAAATATTTAAGGCGCTACGGAATTCACCTTCCAAAAATGTGGGTGTGTCCCACCCCCTCCAAAAAGCATACTTTAACTTGTGGTGAAAAATATTGACAGTTCATAATTGTATCCATTACAGGCTACAGTGGAATGTTTTGATACAGACATATAATGTGGCATGATTTAATCATTCTAACATACATACCAGTTTCTTTATCTGTTGTTTATGGTAAGACATGTGAAAACATTCTCTTAATTATGTTGAAATATGCAATATATTATTGATTGTTGTCGCCTTGATGTTTATAGATTTTGAAATTATTCCTCTGTCTGAAACTTTGGTCGTCTGACCCACAACCTATTCTCCCTCCCTCCTCACCTCTGTCCTAGCCCCTGGTAACCATTGATTCTCTCTACTTCTGTAAGCGATTCTGGGTTTATGTGAGATCATGGAATATTTGTCTTTCTGTGCCTGGTTTATTTCATGTGGTATAATGCCCTCCAGATTTATCCAAGTGTTTGCACTGACATCCTCACCCCTTTTTAAAAACTTACTAGTATTCTATTGGCTCTATTTCTCCACTGGAAACTTGATTAAGCATAGAAGAATGTAGCCTTGCCAGTGTAAAAAGTTTTATAATAAGCTAAAGATCATCCTCATTCCTTCACTGATTCAGTCATTCATTACTACACGTCAGGCATTGCTATAGGAACTTGGGGGCTGCAGGGGAGACCAAGTCAAACAGTAGCCCTGCTTTTGAGACATTTACATTCTAGTTCATGCAGGAGATCACTGACAATCTGCCATTCACTCTTTACTCCTTGTTTATTACTCAACGAATATGAGCAGATACAATGATGGCACATGGTTCATAATCCCAGCACTGGGGAGGCAGAAGCAGGAGGATCAGCATAAGTTCTGGTCTATATAGTGAGTTCCAAAACAGAAGGAACTACATAGTAAAACTGTCTCATAAAAGCTCAGCAATGAACCAAAGCCCTAAAGGTACAGCCCTCGTAGGCGTGCTGTCTCATTGGGAGAATAGATGGGGGAAAAAACCCAACAGGTCAGTGTACGTAATGTCAGGTGGTGCTAAGCTAAGCAGTGTAATAAAAATAAAGATGAGTGGGGTAAGGAATTTGATGGGTGGGGCTTCCAGATGGGCTGTTTGGTATAGGGTTTAGGATAGCCTCGCTGAAAAGGTGGCTGTCCTTCAACAGAAGAAAGTAGGGAGAATGTTTGGCAAAGGCTGTTCCAAATGAAGGAACAGAAAGTGGAGAGCAGAGCAGCAGCACACAGAGCTGATGCCCTCAGTAACATGCAGCTGATGACAATTCCAGGAGGCCCCTCTTCCTTCATAAGGTATGCGGTGATGAACACAACCCCTTGTAACTCCTTAATGTATAATAGGCCCTGGGTAAGTGTTTCGATGTTCTTACTGAGTTTGAACCTGGAAATAAGGAATGATTCCATATACAGTTTAAAACTATGGAAATTTTGTAAGTCCTATAAGTAACATAAGCCCGTTTTTGAAACGGTCAGAGCAGGAGGGTGGCGGTGGCAGTTGGGAGGAAGCCTTGCCCCTCACAGTAGCCGCATTGTGCTGTGACGTGAAGAATTACAGGCAGCCTGCTCCTCATTCTGGACGCGAGTTGCTTTTGCTTTCTTTCTTTCTTTTTTTTTTTGAGAAAAAATATTGAGGAATATGGAAAGTTGAGTAAGTTAACTTAATTGAGGAGAGATTACTAGATGAAATTATTAGACCACTTTTGTAAACTACTTTGTTTCTGACCCATTTGGTGTTGAACCTTTTCTTCTCTTTGATGTTGAAATAATCAGATTAGAATCAAACGGGTACATGGGAAACCTACAGGCACAAAGATGACTGAGTTTAAATGCTTCTAAAGAGACTTTCCAGTTTTGCTTTCTTAAATTCTTAGTTTTTAATTTATTTTTTTAAAGTTTTATAAAACCAAAGGCTTTCTAAAGTATTAAAATAAGCCATAAATTCAGTACATGTTATCATACATCAATAAAACTTAAAAATAAAGAACAAATCTAAAATTACCTCAGTTGATTAAAAGTGGGGTGGGGTTACATGTAGATACACCAAAGGCATAGCCCATGACATAATTGATAAGTTGGACTTCATTAAGATTAAAATATTCTGTTCTGCAAAGACATTGTCAAGAGAATAAGAAAACAAGCCATAGGATGGAAGAAAATATTTGCAAAATACATATCTGATAAAGCATCTTTACCCAAAGTATACAGAATTCATAAAACTCAATAAAAGAAAATAATCTATCCAATTAAGAAATGGCCCAAAGACCTTAATAGGCGCTATACCAAAAAGGATAGAAAATAAGTATATCAAACAGGTTTTATATTATATATCACCAAGAAAATGCAAATTAAAACAACATGAAGCTAGGAACCTATTAGAACAGTCAAAACCCAGAACACTGACAGCACCAAATGCTACAGAGGCTGTGGAACTATGGGAACTCAGGAGTTTTCATCCATTAATGGTGGAAATGCAAATAGTACAGCCATTTGGCAAAATGAGTTTTGCCATTTCTTGAAAATTGAAACATGTAGACAGCAGCATTCATTTTGTTTGGTTTTTATCCAGAGAACTTGAAGATTTAAGTTGACCCAGAAACCTACAGACAGATGTCTACAGTAGCTTTAAGTACGATTGTGAAACTTCAGAGGCAACCTAGCTGTCCTTCAGTAAGCAAATCAATAAATCAGCTAGTATCCAAGTCTCAAAACACTCAGTGCTTGTGCGAGTGTTTGTATGCAGAGACATTCTTTTCTTACTGTGCCTTAAGACTTAGTACCCCAGAGCACATGATAAAGAGCATTCATCAATGTAAAACAAATCAAATATAATTTTGTTGAAACCCAGGCAGTGAGAGGTAGTTCTGTTTCTTTGAAAGTGAAATGGAACCAAAGCTTTTTGCTAACAACTCTGGGTAGCGTCCAGATTCATTTCATTCTAAAAATGCTTTATTTTTATTTTACGTGTATGTGTGTATTGCCTGGATGAAGGTAGGTGCACCCCTGTCATGCCATGCCCACAGAGGTCAGAAGAGGGCATCAAATCCCCTGAAACTGGAATGATAGACGGTTGTTAGCCACCATGTTTAGGAATCAAACCGTGGTCGTCTGTAACAGCAGCCTGTGCTCTTAACGGCTGAGTCATCTCTCCAGCCCTCAAATTCTTATTTTTAAAGCAATTTTTAAATTTTTAAATTTATATGTATGAATATATTGTCTGCATGTATGCATGTGCACCCATGTCATGCAATGCCCATGGAAGTTAGAGGAGGATATCAGATCCCCTGGAACTGGAGTTACGGACAGTTGTTAGCCACCATGTAGGTGCTGGGAACCAAACCCCAGTATTCTGCAAGAGCAGCCAGTGCTGTTAACCTCTGAACCATCTCCTCAGCCCCTCTAAGAGTAATTTTTAAGAGTAATTTGCAAACACAGTTAAGGCCAGATGTCTAGATTCTTTACGCCAGTAGCCTACCAGATAGCAGTCACCGCCCTGAAGGTCATACATTTGAAATGTGGTTGAATGTACTATTATTTCTCAATTTGTAGATTTCCACATTGGACCACTGGCCACCATAACATCAGGTGCCAAAGTGGAGACCCACAAGATAATCTGGAGATCTGTCCTACCACCTCACTTACCTTTCCTAGATAGACCTAATGGCCTCTATTTGTTACTTTTCTCATTGCTGTGGCAAAATATCTGACAAAAACAATTTAAAGAAATGTTTGTTTGGGCTCATGATTCAAGAAGGAATATAAGCCATCATGGGTAGCCATGGCAACAGGAACCTGTGGTAGCTGGTCAAATTGTGTCTGTACTCAGGAAGCAGAAGATATCCAGGAAGTAAGGCTAAAGTGTAAAACCCCATGACCAGTCCTCAGTGATCCTCTTCCTCCAGTGAGGTTCCATCTCCTAAAGGTTCCATAGCCTTCCAAAACGGCGCCACCACCTGGGGACCAAATGTTTCAAACACGTGAGTCTCTGAGGGACATTTCATGTTCAAACCTCAAGGCCTTTCCTTTGAGGTTTGCTTTGCTTTTTTTTTTTTTTTTTTTTTTTTTTTTTTTTTTTTTTTTCCAGCTGGCGTGGTTGCAAGATGGAAGCCATGTGATTTAGTGGAAATCAGGTAGAGTCTAAAGTTAGAAGCAAATTCAGATCTGTGTGTGAAAACTTAAAAAGTTTATCTCCAAATAATTCTTCAGGTTTTCAACAGGGGCAGCATTGTCCTCATCAGTATGTAACGGGTCAAAATAAGATGATCTGTGCGATGTGCAAGGCAGTGAGCAAGGTGCCTGGCCCATAGTGGGAGCTCATTATTTGCTGGTCCTTTGCAAATCTGTTGCAGTAGCCATTCTATTTATGCTTCCATGAACTTTAAGGATGCCATCTCCACAACTGGCAGCATGTGAGCTAGATATGGCCAAGAGAAGTGTTTCCTCAAATGGACACCATTTTTCAAAGCTGTTGGGAATTTGTTTCCAGCATTAAAGAATCAGATTTTTACAGGAAAGTCTGAGTTTCTGACTTATATGAAAATTGAGAATGTCTGGCAACCCTGTGCCTCCCCCTCCTTTCCCACAGAGCCAGCCGTCGACAGGAGCTGGTGGCTTCCTCCTACCCCTTAGGTGGAGAAGGATGCCTTGGGCTCCCTTCCCTACTTGCTGTACCTGCCTGTATGCCTAGCATGCCTCGGTGGGGGTTGGGGATGGTTACCACTATTCAATCTAGATGTTAGGCTGGACTTGGTGAACAAATGTGAAGATGTTCTGTGTTGGGGATTGGTACTCTGGGAGGCTACCTACAGGCCCTGAGATGTGTTTGGCTTTGGCAGATCTTTCACACTTCTAACAATGAGCAGTTGTATGCCTGAAGGGAGGCTATCTCTTTGTATGAGATTGCAATTTTGGCAGCAGCTTATTGGAAATAATATTTGGGAGAGTTGTTAGGACACTGGGCCAAGCAAACAATGAGTCCCCGAAAGCAGCCATGCAGTCTAGGGATAAGCACACATTCAAGTCACCTTCGTGTGTAGTACAGGCACACATGAATGGCAGAGATTATGAATGGGTACATTGAGGCAATGGCATCAATAGAGGAAGACATATGAGTGACTGTGAGGGAACCAGGAAGGGAGACAAGATTCAAGTGCCACGAAACAAGCTGGGTAGTTCATTACCACACATCTTTTAGGACAAAAATCAGTGCTCTCAATCAAGTTAAGATAATTAAAGTAGTATTTCTATTGCCTAGGCTTTCTTCTCTTCAAAGCTTTATTCTTTGTCTGATCTTTATCATAACCTGCTAAACTTGTCACAACAAAGGGAATTACCAATTAATGTGGTAGCTTAGTGAACTTGTCATACCCCTTCCTTAAAAACTCAAGTTTTTAGTTACATATTTGAGATACATATCAAATGAATATATGCCAAAGATTTCCTTGATTTTTCTCCCTAAGAAACAAACTCAAGTCTTCTGGTTTAAATTCACTTCAGAGAAAAAAGAACATTTGATCTGTATTGTTCTCACCACAGTTTAAGAGGCTACATTCAGCTACGAATGACATTTGCAATTTCATAGGTCGTTTGGTTCTTATATTTGAGCCAGATTTAGTTTAACCAGGTACATCAGGACTTTTTACAAGATCTCTTTAATGGTCACTTTGATTTTTTAAAAAAATTCTGAAGGTATCAAGTTTTGCCTTGGTTTTCATAAAAACTTGAATATGTTGTCATTGATAGGGAGGCTATTCACGTTCACTGCTAGTTCACAACTAACACCCATTCCTCTAATACCCATTCCTCTAAAGGGTTTGGTAGTGAACGAATACATAATCATGGTTTTGTCATTTGGTAGTGGTCTTGTATAACCACTTAATTTTTATTGCTGGAGTGTTAAGTCATAAAAAGTGGCTATACTGTGCTCAGTAAAGGAGCCAGACCACTCTAGACATCTTTGTGGTCATTGTTCTGGTATTCCAGAGTTAACTGTAGGCTGATAGAAAATCAGTTTTATAGACCCATGGCCAGTGCAGTGAAGCCAAGCTGCCCTGCAGAAGGAAAACAGTGTTCTGTGGCTCTGCGTTAGGCTTTTGGAGTGCTCATCAGAAATTTAAGGAACCACAGTGGAGTGAATGGGGAAGAAGTAAAGCCACACTAACAAAGACCACGATGGTAACAGCTCCTCTTTACAGGGCGTTTGTGTCCCGGGCATAGGAACATGCTAGGAATGCCCCCCCAACCCCGTGCTGAGGAATTACTGTATATTAATGTGTGAAATTTTCATAGCAGCTCCAAGATGGAGGTACTGACTCATCTGTATTTATAGATGAGGAATTGGAGGCCCAAAGACATCATATGAATTGCCTAATTTGGTACATTTAGTAAAATGATAGGACTCACTCTCAACCCAGCCTGGTGAGTGTTCTTCATTCCTGTCTCTCCTTTCAAGAGCAGGTGAAGACTGTCACACAAAAGCACGCTCACTTTTCCCTGTTAGTTAAGTCATTAAGTGACCTGGATGGTTTTGAGTTGGGAAAGTAATTCTAGTCTTGCACTTTCAGTAGATTAATTGAAGATTCCTCTTGTAGTGCATTAAATATTAACAATTCTATTAAACCTTTCATAAAATACATTGCATTTCCTTATTGTCTTGAAGAACACATGGTAATTATAATTTAAATATCTGTCCATCACAGCACACTGACTTCCCAGGAAGCACCGTGCTTGTCCTGCTCTGCCAAAGGAGTTCTCAAGTCAAATTCTTCTACTCTCCATATAGAACTTTTATTTGCAGTTTGGAGTTCACAAGTCTACATATCTTGGTTGTGCGTGTGTGTGTGTGTGTGTGTGTGTGTGTGTGTGTGTTTCTAGTCTTCTCTCTGCTAATGGACCATGAGCTGCTGTTAGATTTTCAGTGCAAACTTCCTTCTTCCCTTCACATTTCCTCTTACAGCCCTTCATATCCATGGTTCCCCCTCTGTGGATTCAACCAACCCCTGATCATAAAGGTAGGCTTGTGCCAACCTGGGTCCCAAGCTGTCTTACTGCCTTGGATTCACATATAAGTGAGTTAGATGGAAGGGTAGAAATTTCAATATTCAAGAGAATAATCTTCAATTATTTCTTACATGTATGTTTGCTGGCTGTGTTTGTACTTGAACACATGTAGACTTTTGTCCTTGTGATTATTCCTTAAACAACACAGGGTAGCAAAATTAAAGCAGGTTTTGCATTGTATTAGGTATTGTATGATATGAAGATTACTGGAGGATGTGCCCTATGTAAATCCTACTATATTTCATATAAGGGACTTGAATATCCACAGAGCTGAATACCTATGGATATTGACCAGGTCCCTTAGGGACAAATGACTTCCCATTTATAACCTGTCCTAAGACAGAGTAGCAGGTGACCTAGCTTGGTAAAAGAGTGAACAGATCACCCCAAAAGAGCTTGGGTTCTACAAAGAAAGAGGAAGCTGAGTCTCACAAGTGTTACTTATGTCATGCTTTAGTTTCTCCTCCCCCACCCACTTTTGCTCTTTTCTTTTGAGCAGTCAGTAAGTCAGAAGCTGGCAAAGTTGTACCCCTGCATTTTGGAAAATGATTTCTTGTTTTCTGTCCAGCCTCTTGCCACACCTTTAAGGGAAAGCTCTTACTGTTTCAGCATCTTCCTTTACCGTGTCCGTACCCTTCAGTCTCCTTTGCTTACTGTGACTTTTCTTACTTTGATGACAGAAAGTCTTATTTGTTGGGTTGACTTGGAAGGTGTTACTTGGGCTACATTGGGGACAGTGAGGAAGAAGCAACCCAGCAGTGGGGCAAATGTTTTGAGTATATCCCTAGGTGCAGAAAGCCTGTGTTAGAGGGGTAAAGCAAACCTCAGGCCCTCTGGCTTGCAGCCCTGTGTACAGGTAGGCCTTTGCCAACCTGAGTTCCAAATGTCTTCCTGTCTTGGTTTCACGTGTAAGTATGCTGGAAGCAGGGTGAGACCTTCAAACCCCAGATCGCTATGCAGCATCTGCTTGCAGGTGCGAACAGGAAGTTAGACCTCTAGGCCTTAGGTTTCTTAGTGTGCACTCAGAAGTATCATGAGTGAAACACAACTTGTGCAGAAAGTCAGTGTGCAATAATGTGCCCATCTTTGTTTTGCACATATGAACTCTTTGTTCTGAATCCTACCTTCACACCATCAGCCATGGGACATAAAAACAAAAACAAAATCCTCGTCAGTGCTCTTAAGTGTACATTCATCTCGTACAAGTTCTTTGGATAAACACAAATTGAGTAGCACATTGTACTGTCCTTGGGATTAAATGTTTGGCCCAGCATTTTAAAGCAAGTCCCTATTAGCTGTTTGTTGTTATTTATCAAAGAGATTCTTAGGACTGGAAGTTTCTGCTTTGTCTTGTGGTTGCACCCTTCCCTCCCACTCCAAAAAGCATTGGCGCACACCCCCCACACCAGATTCTCTTCAGAAAATTCAGCCAGGAGCCCCTCCCTAGTTTAGTCTGTGCTCTCTCAGCCTGTGAAGCCAGCTTAATCTGTTACTTGTCTGTTTGCTTTTTGTCTTTACTGCCTGGCCCTGTTACATTATGAATGTGATCAAGGATGTAGCCAGAAATAGAGCGAATGATGGTATCAAGTCTTTAAATGAGGAGAGTTTACACATGTGTTGCTGAAGTGAGCACAGATGAGCAGAATTTGAAGCCATCCTTATGACTTCACAGTTATATGCAGAACATGTTCCAATACCTGACTCATGCAGTTATTCGTTCTTTCTCTCCCCCTCCCCTCTTTTTTGAATTTAGAGATCAGTTTGATACTATGTCCATTTAGCACAATAGTTGGAATAGATTCACGCTGAGACCTATGAGCTCCTCAGTCATAGGTTCCTGGCCAAATTTATAGTACCAGGCATTGTTTCCTCCTGTGTAGCAGGCCTTAAAACAAATCAGAAAACAGTGATTAGCCCTTAATACCCATGTCATTATTGCACACATGAGTGTATCTTGCCACCTTGGTATCATTTTGTAGTTCAGGGTTCATTGCTGGGTATAATTATTGGTGACTTTCCCCCAGTAGCCTGCATATCTCCTTCCTGTACTATGAAAGCTAGCCAGGAGGAAGGGGGCTTCCTGGTCAGTACCCACTTGATTTTACCATGTCCTATGACCAAAGTGTATGGTGTCTATAGCAATAGCATCTTACCATCAAGTTCTGGTGGGCATCTAAGAGCAGTAGCAATAGCTTACATTGGTTTTTAGGTCTCCAGGTCATCCCTGACCAAAAAGTTGAGGGGTTATATCTCACACCTGGCACTGTGCTTTTTATTTGGCAACCTGTGGCTTCTGGGAGAAGCATTGTCCCCTGTGTTATTTAACTGCAGTTAAACTCATATTGTGTATGTGTGTGTGTGTGTGTGTGTGTGTGTTGTACACATGTGGCCCAAGTTGGATTTGAACTTACTGTGTAGCTGAGGATGATCTTACACTTCTGATCTTCCTATCCCAACATCTCTAGTGCTGGATTTGCAGAAGAATATCACCCTTCTGTACCATTTGTTAATTTTTGGCACTTTCTCTAAGAGTCTCTACTCTTCCTTGGGTTAAAACTGGGCAGTGTTGTCTTTGGGCAGCATTACTCTACCTGAAGAAGAATACTCCTGTATAGTTCCCGGCTTTCCTAGTCCTTAAACGATTTCTTGGCACCTGTCCCATTGGCCTTTATCCCATGGGAAGGCTTCTCTGCACTGTAATCATCTTCACGTTCCATAGGAAACATACCTAGCCTTCAGAAGGGACACCAGGTAGTTTAACTTTCCCAGAACACTGGATAAAAGCAAAACAGGGCACTCGGAAGATTAACAGGCAAACTAAGAATCCACTGTTCTCAGTGTGGATGTCTGAGGGAGGTCTAAAAGCCTCCAGGCTTCCACGCCAAGAAGAGCTCTTGCCTTTCACCTCCTTAGTGCTGGGCAACCCTTGGTCTCAGAGCCTTCTGCCCTTGGCCCTTAACCTTGAAAAGAGTGATTTGTCTGGATTTGTCGTATATGAACTAGAGCCAGTAGGCTTTTGCTGTGTGACAGGAAGAGACCTCAGGATTGGAACATTCCATATCTGTTCATCAGGAGAGAAGAGTTCTTTGTTTGTTTTTTTTCCCCCCAATCTGAGTAAATAGGAGTTTATTTCCTTCATTGGTTTTTAGGTCAAGTGGTCTCTCTGGGTGGTCTGGGACATGACATGAAAAGTGGTGATTTCAAATCCCTCTTGTCTCTGAAACAATGCTGAGCCTCCACTGACTGCGTTCTGGCAAATACCATCTGTCTACTAATGGGGGTAAGCACATTCTTCTCATAATCAGTTAGACCACTGGAAATAGCCCAAAGAAAGGCAGCCACTTTCCCTGGAACAACTTTCCTCATAGACTCAAGATTCCTAGGACCATCTCACAATGTATAGATTTTTTTCTTTGCTCTTATCCTCAATTTAGGAACTGAAAGTGGCCAGACCAGCATGTCCAGGACAGAAGATTCTTTGATTCCTCCATTGCATCATAAAAGAATCTGAAAACTCTTGGGAAGAATTACCCAAAACTGTCTGCTGCAAATTCAGGAACCTCTGTGTTTGAGTTACTCTAAGTTCTGCAGGCAAAGTAGCCTCTCTAAAGGGTAGAAGGATGAGATACAGGGGGACCTGTCACCTGTGGTTTTAAAAACCATGCACTGGATCCTGGAGTCAGAGGAGTGAGTAGGGAAACCTGCTTTTCCTAAGCATATGCATTTTCAGACCCAGCCCCCAAGGAGAACTCTCTGGGAGCTCTATGCTTTTATCACAATGACTTTCATCAGCCTCCACTCTTCTCTGGGCCCTCATTTCATTGAAGGGAAAGGATAAGGCTCAGAATTTGCAGGGCAAGACTGGTATACTCACTATCCTCAGCTCTTCATTCCATAAACAACATTTCATAATCACAGATTTGCTTTTCATACATAGTATCCAGTTTCTCAAGGATTCTTCCCCCAGCAAGATTGATATGGAAGGAATCTCATGTAAGGAAAACAGCCTTCCCAGTTTATGCTACTGGGACTAAAACTTAGGAACTGAAGAATTCAACTGTCTATGAGACTTTGAGGAAGGCGATAATAATCTCTCTAGATCTAGGCGAATCTCTATAGGTGTAGGTCTAGGTGAAATTAATACAAAGTTGCTTTCTGGGTTGTGTTGAAATACTCTTATATAATTATATTCAAGGTGATTTAACAAGACTATTGAGTTTCTGTTAGTATCATAGCTGTATTTGGTAGTAAGTATGCAGTGGTCAGTGATAATGGTGCTTATTTATGGCATACTTATTGTTTGCCAGGAGTCATCTTAAGTGATTTATTTGAGCATCACACTTCATTTTAAGCAGAAAACATTAGATCCTTTTTGCTTCCACAGAAGATGAGAAAACCTCTGCCCAGAGAGGTTCAGGAACATTCTGAGGTCACACGTCAGTGTATAGTGAAGCCAGGATTGGGACCCAGCAGTCCATCTCCAATGCTTGTGTTTTCACCATGATTCATAATTTTTATGCTTTGCTCTCAGGAAGTTCAGAGTCCAGTGATGAAGTACAGAAGTGAAGCAGGCTTAAAGGCAGGGCCGAGCTAAACACTGGGAAGGAAAAGCTTCCAAAATAGATCTGGAGAGACAGAGACTCTGGAAGGGAGGAGCCCTCTGAAAGCATGAGATCTATAAAATGAACCCGTGTGCCATGTAAGGTGCACCCAGCAGCAACAAGGAGACACCATGTGTGAATCTGAACATGTGAAAATCCAGATGTGGGGGGCTCTGAATAGTTCTGTCACCAGCAAACATGGTTAATGGTACAGGAATCTCTGAGCTTACAAAGTATTCATAATCTGTTTAAAAAGGAATCCACAGCTGCCTGGCGGGTTTGGTGTGTTCTCCGTTTTATTACATATGTTCAAATTTACAAACATGAAAGAGAGCCAGTTCTTTCATGGATGCCCATAACAGGCCCCATTCCACAAATCCTCTCCCCTCACCCAAATGGGGACAACAGAAGGAAGAGGTTTTGAAGTTGTGCCTCCAAATAGTCCTCAGTCATCTTTTATTGGACTTGGTTCTTTCAAACCTGACATGTGTTCATAAAACATGATGTTCCTCTGCCTTTATATACTTAAACTCAAAAGATAGAACAGGCTCATAACTCTGAGCAAGGAAGCCCTCAAAAGAACTTCAGTGTAGTATATGCTGACCCATGATGTTCTGTGTAACATTAATGAATGCTAATTTATTTTGCTCTGTTTCAAAGCAAAATCATCAAGACCACCAAAACTGTTCCCCTTATTCTTACTCTTAGCTTTAGAGTGTGCCTTAAGAGGCAGTATTGTGTGTGTGTGTTCATGTGCATGCATGTGTTCATGTGTGTGTGTGCCTGAGGAGCTAAAGGACAGCCTGGGGTGTCATTCCTCATGTGCCATCTACCTTGTTTTTTGGTCTTTCGCTGGGACCTGGAACTCATCAATTTAGGTCAACTAGCTGGTCAGTGAGCCCTAAGGATCCACCTGTCCCTACTTCCCTAGCCCTTGCATTACCTGTGTACACCACTACTTCTGATATTTTATTTTTATTTATTTATTTAATTTTTGTGAACATCATACGTGAATATAGTGTCCATGCCATTCCATCCCTCCCAGTACCCCTCCAACTCCTCCCATGTTCTTTCCCCTCTACTCCCTCTCAATTTTCTGTCACCTTCCTTGATTATTAGTTACATACATGCATACATTTGTAGATATACATATATTTAATACACTGAGTCCATTCCACGGTGCTCCTGTGTAGCTATGTTTAGTGATGCCCACTTGGTATTAGATAATCTCTTAGGGAACTAAATAGTCCCTGAAGAAAAGTGATTCTCCCTGCCTCAGCATCCGTTGATTGTCTGCAGCTCTTCATCTTGACGTGGGACCCCATGAAATTTCCCCCATCCACATTGGGATGTCAGCTGCTTTTGTTATCATATGCAGATCTTGTTAGACTACTCTACTATGGAGATTTCATTGATGTAGTTTCCCTATCATGTCTAGAAGCCTTAAGTAGCAGCATGTATCTTATACCTCTTGTTTTTACATTCTTCCACCCCCTCTTCCACAGTGTCCATGAGCCTTAGACATAGGGGTTGCATTGTAGATGTTGTCGTTTAGGGCTGGGTACCTCACAGACACTATTCTCTGCATTTGACCAGTTGAGTAAATCTATAATAGTCTCTATCTGTTGCAAAAAGAAGGTTCTTTGATGAGTGGAGAGAGGTACACATACGTGTAAGTAATTATGTAACACAGTAAGAAAAATCATTGATCTAGGGATATGACAAAAATAGGTTCTTTCTCTAGGGTCTATGCTATTTCCAGCCTTGTGTACTTGGTTGTGTTTACAGTACCACATGTGAATTCCTCCCATTGAACATGCTTTAAGTCTAATTAGTCAGCAATTGATTATCCTCAAAATAAAAGTCATGACTACACCAGTAGGTAAAGTTTGCTGGGTTGGTCATTGTTGTGTTTCATAGACTTTACAGCTGAGTAGGGTCATTGATTGGTTCTCTCCCTTGGCAGCTTGCATAGTGTCTTCTGATAGTATGAGAGCTAGCCTTCAGGTAGGAGGCTTCCCAGTCAGATCCAGCTCAGTTGCTCCAGGTCCTATGTCTGTCATGTCATCTTTGTTTATTCCTTTTAACACAATGACTTCCAAGTTCATCATTTAACTATAGTCTACAATAATACATTACATATTTTAACATAATCAAAATAGTAATTTCGAGTTTCTCTATGAAAATTAAAGGAAAATTAGGTAATTGATTTCACTGTGCCACATCATACACATGTATCAAAACATTGAATTATACCTGAATGGCGTTACACACCTGGAATCCTAGCACTGAGGAGGCTAAGGCAGATGGATGTTGATTTAGAAGCTGGCCTAGTCTACATACCAAGAACCTCTCTCCAAAAATGTATGTATGTAATTTGATTTGATACAAAATCATTTGTATTATGATTTGTCAATCAGTTTTTAACAGTAATCACAGTTTCTTGAATCTTTTCCCAATTTTTCTGAAAATTTTCTGACTGTGGAAGTTTTGGTGCCCTCTCATAATTCACATTTCTAATCCATTTCATGGTGACTTTGATGTTGAGCATTTATTAATTGTAGTGCCACATAAGGTCAGAAAAGACTTGAATGTATAATACCTGAATATTGACAACTGATTGCTGCTAGATGAAGACTAGCTGACCCTCCTAAAACAAAGACCTCTAGATAGGCTGACTAGATTTACCAGAAGGGCAATTAGTGGGGAATGGCTGGGGTGCTGACAACACAGCAGACAGTAGCAGGGATATCAGAGTATAAGGGCTCTAGTGGGGGGAGGGAGGCTATGGGAGGGTGCTATCTGGGAAGTGGGTGTATAGTTGAATAAGATGGTTTGGGATGTTCTGTGTGATACACACACACACACACACACACACACGCACACAAATCAACAAATTTTTTAAAATGTATTATATTTGAGGAGGAAGCATCGAAATTTTCATCATGTTAATTAGTAGAGGTGATAAACAATACCATTGAAATCTACCCAATGACTTTATAGACATACACAGATGCCAAGGATCCAAGTGCAACCGATTATGACTATTAATAATCAGATACATACAGATGAGAGATGCATGCACCAACATCTCAGTGTTAGTAGCTAAAACCATGAGTCTTTCTGCAAGGAACAATATATGAAATGAAATGGAGATCTTTTTTAAAGGTTAAAAACTCATTCAATTTTAT
>NW_008336930.1:2164262-2184126 GCF_000622305.1 Nannospalax galili
AAAAAAAAAGTATAATTCCTGGGCTCAAGCATTATGTACTAGAATATTTTTGAGGGTGGCTTTTGTCTTGTAAACCTATTCAGGTTATCTCCTTGGAAGCCAGATGGAAAACCAGTAGTCAGAGGTTCTGATAGTTAGGTAGTTACAAATAGAGGCTAGGAAGATGGCTCAGTGGTTAAGATCACTGACTACTCTTCTGGGGTATAGGGGGGTGTTGGTTCCTAGCACCCACATCTGTAACTCCAATTCCAGAAGATCCAAGGTCCTCCTCAGGCTTCTTTGGGGACTACACGCACATGATGTGCTTATATAACTCGCAGGCAAAACACTCATACACATAAAATAAAAATAATGAATAAAATATTTTTAAAGTTAAAAATATAGGTGTTTGTGTAATTTTTATGATATTGTACTGTCCATATAAACCACTCCCAAGCAAGATCTAATTTAGGTATACAACAGATACCTGAAAGGTAGGGCTGGGACCATCAAGCTGTCTGCCATAGACAGCTTTATAATCTGTAAATGCTCAGCAAATTCAACAACAGAAGAAAACTAGATTTTGATATTGCCCAAATAGAATGACCATTGAAAAAAATGTTCCTCTCTTCTATCTTCATTTAATTTTAATCAGAGTATCTGTCCTGTTCTTGACTCATTCATAAATTATATCCTCCAGATTAGCTGCTACTTTTTGCATGAATTCTAGGGATCACATTCAGGTCCTACATGTCATTTTACCAACTGAGGTACCTCCCTAGCCTGAGGCAATTAAAAAAATTTTAAATAGTATCATCTATATTGTTGAAATAATAGCTCTTGCCTATCTGTGGTACATTTCACCTCCTGAGACACACTGACTGTTTTCCCAAAATGTGAAGTAGTGTTATGTTCCCTTTTAATTTGCATGCCTGGCTAACAATGTCACCAACATTTGCTATTCCTTTATAAACTGAAATTAATTAAACTAGAGCTTGCCAGTAAAAACATATCTTTCTAAATATAGATTTCTGCTCTGCAAACCTGTCTAGGGAGAAAAAAATCCCTTTTATTAGAAATTACTGATCTCACATCAAAGCATCAAGAGAAGACCAAGTTCTCTCTTTTTTTTTTTTCTAATAAAGAGGCTTTGTGATCCTCACAGGCGCACCTGGTAGCATACTAGTCGCACAGCCAGTCTGCAGTGAGTGGCCACAGGGGTCAAAGCTGCCCTCAAAGGCCGTAGCTTGTGTACTGGATCTGTTCTGAGGGAACTAATTTGTTAATCAGAGGGAGTCTGGAATCTCCCTGTGATCTCCTACATAATGCTATGGTAATTTCTATCACTATAGTTTTTAAGATTTTCTCCAAAAGCAGACTTTTAATATCTTTAGGGAAAAGGATTTGTGTCTTTGCTACTTAAACCATTTTTTTTCTTTTGATCCTGCTAGCTAGACTTTCAGTCTCCAGTGTTCTTTGATACATTTATAACTTTAACTAAATTAAAAAGATGATGGTATCTTGTCACGTCTTCCTTTTTGCAAGATTATACATTAAAGTACAAGTCAGCCCTTTAAGTCCAAATGTTTCCCATAAACCTAGAATACAAGTGTCTGGCAAATGGCAGAGTCCCCAGGAAGAGAGTAAGGAAGTCCTCTGGTATCTGCAAATAAGGACTAATTCATGGTATTGAAAGTCCCCATCACTGAATTGTAAATTTGGTAAATTGGTTTCCAGACTTCCATGTCCTTTTACAAGAGCACTCTGGACCCCTTCCCAGGTCTCAGCAAATGCATCCCCTCCTGGTTTACTTCCTGCTCCCTTCTAAAAAGCTTTCTGCATCATTTCTGCCAGTTGAATCTGTTTGCTTCTAAATAAAACAGTTTCAGAAAGCATTAGCCAACAGAGCCCTGAGTGATGGGAGGCTGTGTGTTGCCCACTGTGCTGTGCTGCAGCTGGGTGTGTTCGAAGCCTTTCCATCTCTGTTGTAGGCCACTGCCTTTTACTCCAGACCTTTCTCTAACTGTTCTGTGTTTGTGGTCCCAGTTTTCAGTTATTTAAAGTATTGTGAGCTATTTTTTTTCCATAATATCATAATATTCTCCATGTCCCTCAGTAAAACATTGTGGGTTTTTTTTTTTTCTACAAAGAATCATTACACATTTTATTTGCTGTTTGAAGTTTTATGTGTGTGGATGTGGAAATGTGTGTGTATGTGGATGGATGTGAATACATGTATGTTCGCATACATGAATAGTTATTTTAACTGGTAACTTTTTAAATAGCTTTATGTGGTTGGAGTGTTTTGACAAAGGTTTTTGGGGGTGGCCTGTCATGTCATCTCTAAATAGAAAAGATTACTTCTCAAATCTCTATTTCTTTTTCTTGTCTTATTTCATTAGCTAGAATGTCTTGTATCCTAAGCATCTGCAGTGATTTAAATGAGAAATGTCCCCCAGAGACTCATATATTTGGATACTTGATCTCTGTTGGTGGTGCTGTTTGTGAAGGTTATGGAACCTATGGAGCTTTGCTGAAGGAAGCACTTCACTGGAGGTTGACTTTGAGGACTTATAGCCTCGTCCCACTTCCTGCTCTGTCTCTCTTCTCTCTCTCTCTCTCTCTCTCTCTCTCTCTCTCTCTCTCTCTCTCTCTCTCTCTCCGTCTCTCCTCCCTGTTTCTCTCTCTGTTTCTCTCTCTCTTCTCTCTGTCTCTCCTTGGACTGAAAACCAAAATAAAGCCCTTTCTTCCCTAAGTTGCCTTTGGTTCTGGTGTTTTATCACGGCAAGAGAAAAAGTAACTAATGCAGTGTCTACCTTTCATTTAGACACATATCATTGAACTTTGAGGGAATAAAGAGTAAACACTCAGGTCCTACAGTAGTATTTTGTCATTAAAGTAAAAATGCGTAAAAATTTATGTCATGTTAATTAGTAGAGGTGATAAACATTACCACTGAAATCTACCCAGTGACATACACAGGTGCTAAGGATCCAAGTGCAACCAACTATGACTAGTAATAATCAGATACATACAGAATAGAGATGCATGCGCCAACATCTAAGTGATATTAGCAAAAACAATGAGTCTTTTTGTAAGAAACAGTATATTTTAAAATGAAATGGAGATGATTTTAAAGGTTAAAAACTCATTCAATTTTTTGTCTTACAGGGTTTATACTGAGTTCAATATTATATAACTGTATTAATGCAACTGTGAACCTAAAAATTTTATAGCCACTTTTGAAAGAGATGTACTTTGCTCTGGGAATTGTTATTGAGTATGTTAAAGCTGTAATGAAATGCTTCTTCTAAAAAATAAAATAAGATAAAAAAATTAAAATTCTTTAAAAAAATTGCAGTCTGGTAGAAGTAATTGGTTTCAGATGCAAATTTCAAAGAGCGATAGAGTAGCATAGTCTTCTAGTGTATCTAATACTTACTAGATATCAGATACCACATTATGAGATAATATTTCAGAGTATAATATCAACCACATTGCTTGAGATACTGTCTTAGAGCTCTATGCTGGCTGTGGAGACAAAGTAGGAGATGAACATAATGTTATATTCACAGACTTTTTTTCCGTTCGCTACCTCCACCAAGTAATTATCCTGAGAGGGAAAAATTTGCCTACTCAATAACAAAACAATAAATATAAAAATGGGCAAACAACTTGAGTAGACATGTCTTAAAAAACAAAAGAGGTCAAATTTCACGGATTTGTTTACTTCTCAGAACAGTGTTTGGGAATAGGTCTTACTGTGATGTCCATTTTGCTGCTGCAGAGACTGAGGCTTAAGGAAGTCATTAACCTGCTGCACAAGGTCATGGTTTGGTCATCTGAGTGACCACTTCCTGAGGTGCCACTCTATACACTGAACTCTCAAACATGCTCTGTCCACTGTATCACTTGTCTAAGAACATGGGTTATACCACTGTGATGTTCTCATTTCTGCACCCCAAGATGAGTTAAAATAGCTTTCATTTTTATATCAGTGAATGGAGAGTCTAGAGTTAAATTTAAAATGATTCTACCTATAGAGACAATAGCCAGATGCGAAGCTGTGTGTATGTTATCTGCTGTTCTCTCTATCAGGGATCAGCAAATGTTTTCAAAAAGGTCAGAGGATAAATATTTTAGGCTTAGTGGATTATTGCATTTCTATCTCAGCTCCTTAATTTTACTAATGTAGCAGGAAACCCAGCCCTTGACAAAACTGAAAATGAGTGAGTATGGCTGTGTTCCAATAGAAACTTTATTTCTGGAAAACAGAAATTTGAATTTCATAGAATTTCACACATCACAGTGTATGATTATTTCAATCATTTAAGAGCACACAAGCCTCATAAAAATGCCCCTCAGGCAGATTTGGCTCCCTAACCATAGCTTGTCACCTCTGCCCTCTGCATGGAAGTCTTAAAACTTTGAATGAATAAAAGGTGTGCATTCTGCCAACACTTCATCCATTCCTTACTGTGATGACGTTTATTTACCGAACCTGTTGTGGGGCTGGTCCTGCATGTGAGTCCCAACTCAAGCAGGAGGGATCATATTTGTTGTCAGAGTTTCTAGCTGGTTAACACAGGAATGACAGAGTAGAATGGTACAGTATTCACACAGTGTGAAAGGTGTGGTCAAAATATACGCCCAAACCTCCCTCTTCCCCACAGTGTCTTGCAGAGGCCTGAGTCTTTTTGCAGAGCTTGTTTTTTAGGTCATAGGATGGAGTTCTTGATTTCACTCTGCTGTTCTGGAAGTGACTCAAAGACCACAGAGCAGTGAGAGAACCCAGCATCCTTTTCATCCGGCGCCATCTGACCACCCACTGCTCCCAAATGTACATTTTGATCCTCTGAAGTTTGGCAAAGCTTTCCTCAGCTAATCTCTTAGGTCCTTAAAAATGAGAATTAACAGGGATGGAGACACTAGACCCTGGCCCCAGAAGCCTTACCTAGACAAAGTGTTACCCATGCAGGGCTGAGAGAGGGCTGCTGGAACTGCAAACACACCAACCAGGTTGGATGTTCCTGAAGGAAAAAAATATATTGGCAGTGTGTCCTGCCGTCTGACACGTCTCCCTTGAGCTAAGCTCTTGATTCCCTCATGCCAAGAGCTCCTAGTTGGATTCCTGCCGCCTTTTCTAACTCCTAGGCTCTTTTCCATCCCTCTGTCCTCAGCACACTAGTTTGTCAGTGTTTTCACATACACCCTGAATGACCTTATCTTTGCTTGTAGTTGCATTACCATCTTGGTAATGAAGGCTTTGGAATCAGAGTCTCTAGCCAGACCTGCTCAGACTTCTTCCTCAGACTATCTGTCCAGGAGCTCACCACCACCTCCCCAACACCTGCTTGTCCAGCTTTTCCCTTTCTGTATGCTCATGCACAACCTTTCAAACCAGAGAGTACTTACTGCATAGTGTCCATTGTCTCCCCTGGCCCTTCTGCTACTTTAAACCCAATATCTGGTGATCTGGATTTGAGGTGTGGCTATAAAGACAGTCTAGATTTTGTCTAAGGTGTCCGTTACTCTCTTCTAGTCTTTGTGTGTATGTATGCATGTATATGTGTAGAAGGGATGTGCACATGTGGGTATGGAAGACAGGGGTTAACTAGAGATCAACCTCATCCTCATGTGTCATTTCTCAGGCCCTGTCACCTTGGGTTTTTTTTTGGGCGGGGGGGGCTGTTTGTTTGGCTAATTTGTGTGTGTGTATGTGTGTGTGTGTGTGTGTGTGTGTGTGTGTGTGTGTGTGTGTATTTTTGAGACAGGGTCTCCCTGTAGCCCCAGCTGGTGTGAAACTCACTATGGAGATGAGGATGGCCCCAAACTCACAGAGGTTTGCCTGCCTCCGTCTCCCAAGTTCTAGGAGTAAAGGTATGTACCTCCATGCCCAGCTACCTTCTTTTTCTGAGGCAGGGTCTCACACTGGACTTTTGCTCACCAAATAGGCTAGGGTTGTTGGCCACAAGCCCCGTTTCTGTCTCCCCAGTGCTAGGATTACAGATGTACCCCCCCATGCCCAGCTTTTTTATGTGGGTTCTGACTCAGATCTTCATGCTTTCACAGCAAGTTCTTTGCCAACCGAGCTATCTCCCCAGCCCTTCACTCCACATTTGCTGCAGCTCACTCACAGCCCAAGGAGATGGAGTAGACGGAGTGTCTGGATCTGGCTCCCTGTTGCCAGTTTCAGTGGTGCATTTGCCACATACAAATCCTAGCATGCCGTCCTTCTGCCTCAAAACTCTTTTGTGTTCCCTTGTAAGTACTACCAGGTGTGAGATGGAGGTTGGACATGCAACCCTGAGGGATGCTGTCCTCATCATAGTCTGCATGAACAGGACCTCCTATAGTGAGCCATTGTGCAGCCTGCTCTACTGTATGTAGCAGCTCTGTCCCACTGGGCCCAGTAGCATTTAGTCTTGAACTCCTGACCTTCCATGTTGCATGCAGTTCTCCCTGAAACCTAACCCCAGGGTCTCTGACTGAGCAATTCTAAGATCAAGCCTGAAAGCCCTGCATTTCAATCAAGTTCCTGGGTGATGTGAGGCTGCTGGTTCTAGAAACTACTGAGAAAGCCACAGCTTGGTATAACTGTATAATTCTCCTTTCACAACTCTCTGCTTAAGACTTCGAGGACAGCCTGGCTGTGGTTTTCCTAATCCAGTTTTGCCAAAGCTGGAGGTATCATCACTTTGTGAAAACCAATAGTTCCATGTGATCCTTCTCATTTTTATTTTTATTTATTGTTTTATTTTATGTGTATGAGTATATTGCCTACATGTGTAAGTACACCCATGTCATGCAGTGTCCATGGAGATCAGAAGAGGACATCAGATACCCTGGCACTGGAGTTACAGACAGTTGTTAACTACCATGTGGGTACTAGGATTCAAATCCCAGGACCTCTATAAGAGCTGAGCTATCTCTCCAGCCTCCTCTTCTGCCCCCCTCTTAATATCTGTATGAACTGTACCTGGCTCACAGTGATCATGCTCCTGAGAAAGAAGCAGATCACTCTCAAGTCCCTTTTGGCATCCGCTCATCTCCATCCCAGAAGTCAACACTCTCTCAGTTTGGTATATATACCTTGTGGTTTTGGTTCCACGTTTTCTGGTGGAAGATACTCTTACTGGTGCCTTCCTCTCCACCTATGACGCATCACCTCATGTTGGAGCCTTTTTCTGTACCCTGCTGTGTTTCATGCAGGATTTATTTTCCTTGCCTCACTGGTGTGTGTCATTTCGGCCACATCTTGTTGCTCTTCACATCTGCTCTCTTTTGTTCCTATTTACTTCTCTTCAGAGAACGCCATCTGCAGTCCCAGCATTCCTGGCTTCCCAGTGGGTGTGACCATAGGGAGCCCTTCAGAAGATGAGAGGGAGGGAGGAAAGTGTGGTTGCAATAACTCACCCAGTGTTCCTCTGATGAGGAGGTCTCAGGCTAGCTGCAGATAGAGGATGAAATTCACTGCCCCTCAGAGTGCCTTCTGCAAGACACGCCTGCTCTCCTTTGCTTTTGTTATTGTGGATATATATGGTTTATTGCTTTGTTCTGACACAGGGGCTCACAAGCCCAGGCTGGCCTGTAACTCAGACCCTCTTGCCTCAGTCTCTGTTATTGTGAGTGCTTGCATTGCAAGCGTGCACCACCATGCCTGCATGCTTGCTCTCCATTGGGCCTCAGCATGATCAGCCCCATGCAGTTGGTGCAGTTCATGTTCTGTTCCCTGTGGAACCTGCTACTCCCACCTTGCACTGCCGATCTGATTAATCATAGTGTATCATCTGTTTACTTTGGGGAGCCACACTGCACAGAGGCTGTGATCTCTTTGTATTCCCACAAAATTCCTATATTGGAAGCTAACACTGGTTGATGCTGATTAGGAAGTGGGACCTTTGTGAGGCCATGATGTCATAAGGGTGGCATCCTCACCAATAGGATTAGTGCCCTTGTGAAAGAAGCCCAGAAAGCTGCCTTGTGCTTCCTTCATGTGAAGTCATAGATAGGCCACCATATGTAAACTGGGGTGCCACCCCCTCACCAGGCACAGAATCTGCTCCTGTCTTGATCTTGGACTTGCCAGCTTCCAGAACAATAAGAAATGGTTTTTGTTACAGCAGCTTGAATGGACTGAAACAATAGGCATGTCTCTGTCTTCTTACTTTAGATTGTTTTAAATTGTGGTAAAACATGCATAATAAAAGTTACCATCTTAGCTGTTTTTTAAAGATTTTATTTTCATATGTTTGGGTGGGGGATTGGTAAATGCATGTGAGTCCAGGTGTCCATGGAGGCCAGAGGAAGACATTGGATCCCCTGGAATTGGGGGTCATAGGTGGTTGTGAGCCACCCAATGTAAATGCTGGGGACCAAACTCAGGTCCTCTGTAGAAGCAGCAAGGGCTCTTAAACAGTGAGTCATCTCTCCAGATCCTCTTATCCATTTTTAGTTTCAACTTGGGGGTCATTAAGAACATTTGTGCTGTGATACAACTGTCCCCACTACCCTTTTTTGTAGCACTTATCGTCTCAGACTGAGACCCTATATCAATAAAACACCAATCCCCTGTTGATCCCATTACCCGGCCATTGCAAAGGCCATTCTGCTTTATGTCTTTATGTGACCTGAGCTACCACCTACATGGAATCATAGTATTTTTCCTGTTATGACTTTCTTACTGCACTTAGTGTAACGCCCTGCACACTTTGCCATGGTGTGCTACGCGTTAGCATGTCCTTCCTCTTGAAGGCTGAATTATGCTCCATTGTCTGCGGTATCACATTTTGTCTGTTTATCCACCTGATGAACATTTGGATTGCTTCACCCTTGGGGCAGTTTTGAATAATGCTGCTCATTATGCAGGCATGCAAATATCTCTTCAAGACCCTACTTGCACATATGAGAGGAAGCATATTACTAGGTCATATGGTAATTGTCCTTTCATTTGTGAGGAAGTGGTGTATCTTTATCTTCTAATTTTGGTGGTGTTTGCTTTAACCAGAAAGACTTCTGCTATGTTCATTCTTTCTATATGGTATTCTACATCAAAGAAGCTGATTGAGCTGTGCATGTGAGTCAACCGTTTTTGTCTTGCCTCATATATAATTTTGATGCTGGCATTATTTTGAGCAAAGTACATTGCCAAAACTCTACATCATCTTGCTTGAGAAATCTGATGCTGCTTTCAAAGCAGATGTGTAAATTGAAGGTATGGATTCAATTAAACGACACACTGAGCATTTTGACTGCCATAGCTACAAAGTCTACAAATACCCTCTTGTTTCCTTACGGCATTTTAGGGGAATCTTTTTGGTATGTCTCAGCCATCCAGCCCTTTAGAAGTTTCTCAGCATCCTTTTGGGCATAAGCCTGCCTGTGATATTAAGTTTAGGACTTTTGTTTGTCTAATATGTCCATCAATAGTAAATTTTATGTGTCATGGTATTAGTAAATTTGCATGTTATACAGGACTGAGTTGTGACTTCTCTTCATAGAGGAAGAAAACCTGTTTGAGATATCATTAGGAAGCTAGATTATAAACTTAAGAGAAACACTGATCTATTTGGAATTGTAATTTTCCCAGGAGTTAATCACACATATGGTCATTTGACAAAGTGATGATAAGTCTCGTTTATGAAGTGCCTGCTATAGGCTAAGCATTTAGTATAAAGTAATAGTCACTAATTTATTATGACTTTCGTAAGCCTGAAAGATAATAGAATTGCCATCTTCATATGCTTCATAAGATGTTGAAAATCAGAGATCAACAAATTAGCCAAACTCACTGAGGTGGGAAATGGAAGATCCAGAATTGAAACCTAAATCTTTCCACTGTATCGTGTTTGACAGTGTGACAGGATGCATGCACATGCATATCCACACACTCTTCCCTCCAGATGTTTGGTTGCCTTTACCTCCATCCCCCAATGGCGATGAGAATTGAGGAACCAGGATTGATGAAAGAGTTTCCCAAACCCCATGACCAGCTATGGTAACAGCCCAACCTAGCCCTGATCTCCCTTTTCCATTGTTTGTAGCTTTTGCTATGACTGGTAAGAAACTTCTATGCCCAAATCCATACACAAATGAGCACAGCCTGCAACAGACCAAGACCATAAATGGATTTGTAACAGATGGCTCTGGAAGGTTTGGGCAGGTGTCCAGAACACTCTGTCCTGTAACAAGTGTAGACCTTTTCTGGAGTGTTTGTTTTAGATGTCATAACTAAGAATAATTCTGACCAGAGTCAATTCCATGATTTTCATGGGTGCCTATTTATAGGCCTGAATTTAAATTTTTTAAAAATCCTGCCTACCCAGAGCCATAAAGGCAAAGATTGACCATTTGACTATAAAACGTTTAAAACTTAACATCTCATAAAATAAAATAATAGTAGTAATAATGGTAAAAAGTAAAAACAACAACAACAACAAATTTGCCAAGGGCAGAGAAAGGGCTGGTTTTCTCTGTTCTTAACAGAAAATGACATGCTCCTGCACATCAGAGAAAAAGACAAACTGCCCAGTAGAAACATGAGCCAGAAATATGATCAATAAGCTTGTGAAAAGGTGCTCAGCTCCATTAATAATTAAGAAAGTGCAGAACAAATGATGTTGACAAAGATGCCATGGTCTGATAATAGGCCAAACTGATGTGTGCATTGACAAGCACACACTCGTAAACCACTGGTGGGAGTTTAAATTGGAGCAGCTTTTGGCAGTGTCTATTAAAACTAAAGTGCACGTTTCTGTCTGGGTCATAAATTCCATAATCTACATTGTGGATAAAATCACAAAAGGGCACACCAAGATGTGTATACATACACATACACACATACATGCTGATCAGAATATTTCTTGTAGCATTATGCAATGGGAAAAATATCACTACAGTCTTGCCCTTCCTCCCAAATGGGAAACCAACACAGTGTTAAATGAATGACAACCCATCAGCAGTGGGAAGCTCCATTTAAAAGACTAAAGTAGATCAGCAAGTCTCGGTTGGAGTGAGCTTCAAGCCCTGTATATGAGCATGTGCCTTTATGTAGAAGCATGCATAAATAAGTTGCAGTGGTTAAAGTTGGGTGTCTCTTGTTTTAGGGGTACGCATAGGCCTGGGCTTATGTCATTTAAAAAAACTTAGTTTCCTTGTGCATTCTGTTTATTAAAATACAAAAATGAGTTTGAAATCCATGTGAAATGTTCTAATAGTTCTGATTTGTTTTGGACAATACAGTGGTCCAGAGCCATGCTTCTGGAATAGAAAAATTAGGAGCTACCCATTGGGAACTGAAAGCTGATTTCAAAAGTAAACTGTGATCTGGATAAGTCTTGGGCTCTCTCAGTGGAAATTCGTATTTTAAAAGTTTGAAGTACAGTCACATTTGAAACACAGATAGAACAACATATGTGACGTCATTCCCTTATTGCAGATTTTGACTTTGGAGTCTGCATGTGTGTCTGTGTGTGTTTATTTGTGTGCAGGTGTACATGTGTGTACATGCAGACAGAGGCCAGAGAACAACCTTGAGTGCGGTTCCTCAGGAACTGTCCACCTTGTTTTTTGAGATAAAGTCTGTCATTGGGATCTGGAACTCATGTATTCAGCTAGGCCAACTGGTCAGTGAGTCCCAGGGATCAGTCTCTCTAGTGCTGAGCTTCTAAGCATGTGCCACCGTACCTTGCTTTTTTGTTGTTGTTTTGTTTTTGTTTTGAAACGTGGTCTCCATCTTGCCCCAGCTGGCCTGGAACTCACTATATAGACCAGGTTTGCTTTGATCTCACAGAGATCTGCCTACCTCCGCCTTCTGAGTGCTGGGACTAAAGGTGCATGCCACCACACCCAGCCATGCCTAGGGACTGAACTCAGATCCTCATTCTTACAAGGCCAGCAGTTCACCAACTTAGCTGTAGGCCCGTTTTGCAGCTTTTCAAGTACTGGAAGAAAGTGTGTTTCTTTCTAAGTGTTTACGCAGGGTTGATTTTTGATGGAGAAGATTCTCTCAACTACCTGGTCAGAAAACAACAGCTAGGCTTTTGTATCCTTAGATCCCTGTGGTGCTAAACCTATGATGAAATTTGGAGGCGAAGCTCTGAGGCAAAAGAGTCCAGGGGTATGTTGCTTTCTAGTCAGATTAGCTAGATTTAGACATGGCTTTTGTTGTTTGCTCCCTGTGTAATCTAACTCTCATTGTTTCTTCACGTGTGAAATGGGCTCTGGGGTGAAATCTCCCTTACAGAATTGCTAAGGGTTAAAGGAGACCATGCAAGTAGGTGAAATGCTGTCTTTGTGTATATAGCATGATAAACCTTTGTTGGCGCCTGCCTTCATAAACTGTTGGACCATCGTTGTGCAGTCTTAGCTCAAGAGTATGTGCACTTCTGTCAGTTTGAACCCAAGACCCTTAACAGAGATCATAGCTGGAGATTCTGACAAGCAGTTACCTTAGTTACAGAGCCAAACCACTCATCCACGAAAGCAAGTCAGATTAGAGGATGAGACTCAGAAGGGTTAACTAGTTCCTATACACCCAAGATTCAGAAGTGTTGGCTGAAATGTCTTCAATCACGTGTCTAATAGAAATATAGGAATTTAAGTATATGTATATATTCATAGTCCTCATAGGATAAATCAAGACCTGAGGATTTTCTTGGATAAGACCCCAATAAATCTTAAATACCACCCCCTCTACACTACCCAGTCTTCCAATGCACTTTTGCCATTAACTTTTTTTTAACCCAAATCCTGATAGAACCTTTCTTTATTACCCCACATATAACACAGATTACACATTGTGTGGATCAGTTTCCTACTTGGACAGCCTGCCTCCCCCTACCCCAACAAAAGAGAGTAATTGAGGGTCATCCCCCTTCAAGCCTTTACAGCCATTAGTTCCAACTTGAGCTAAGCAGAACAAACAGACCCCAGACCTCCTACCCTGGAGACCCAGCTTTTCAATCTTTTTAAAAATCTCTCGTTCGACATGATCAAAGCAGCATTCTCTAATCTGGAGGACAACACAAGTACTTCTAAGTAGCTTTTGTTTGTCTGGCTTATCCCACCCAAAGGTGACCACACAACTGTGGTCACCCTTTTCAAATGCACTGTTCTGAAAACTGGATTAAAGATCCCAAATGGCTCTCTCTGATGTTTGCCAGTGGTAGCCTGCCTGGCCTATCGGTAAAAGTGCTAACTAGAAGTTCATGGAAGATGTACATGTAGAAACAAATAGTATTCTTCCTAATAGTTGATTATTGCTTATCGTTATCCAGTCCTTACCGTATCTGAATCACCACCCAGAATGTTTGATAGTCTCAGTAAAGACTGAAGAATCCTAGCGAATGCCGCAAGCTTCTGAGTGAGCTTTAGCTCAGGACACACATGGTGAAAACTTACACTTCAGATCCCGCAGAGGAAGGAAAAGCAGCAAAGACAGTCAATGGACATGTGAATGTTCACAAGTTTACTTCTGGGGAGCACTGGTTAGACAACTTCTCAACTGGCCAGAGTCCAGCATGTTAATCCTTAACCTGGGCTGAGCATCTGCTGCCCACTCAGAACTGGTTTATCATTACCTCTAACGACTACATTTTATGGTTTTGAAGAGCTCCTAAGAAATCTCTTATCACTACCAAGCCTAATCTTCATTAACCGGGGCAGTGCACTGATAATTCTTAGTTGCATCAGAGTTAAGCAGTTTATGGTCAATTGAAGAATTTTTAATTACAGCTGTTAAAAAAAAAGAGAGAGAGGAAAGAGACAGCTCACAGGGAGCAGTTTGTGGACTATGTTTAAATGTTCACTGTCTCAGGCACCTCTTTCACATTTAATTCTCGGTAACCCCAAGTCACCCAATTTTCTTTCCGACTCTAGAGTGTGGTAAAGTCCAGAAAGAACTTTGGCAGGCAAGCTGTGTGGAAGATCTGCCAGGAACCTCAGGAGTGTCCGGATACTGGTCCTGGTTGCTTTTCAGATATTTTCTAAAGCCCAGGTATTCCATCGTCCCTACCTACGGATGCTCTGAACAAGTCCCAGAGGAAACCCCTGCTTTCCTGTGTGTGTGAAATATCTCCATGTGTCTAGTTTTAGCATGTCCCTTAAACTACAGGAACATCCCACATCCATGGCCTGGTAGACAGTCCAGACATTTTATTTCCATTTTAGAGTTTAAAACAGCTTTCAAAACGTTGTAAAGGGCTCAACATGTTCAAGGTCATGTTCGGTGAGGTGTCCTACAGAGCAAAACAGTGCTCTATAGCTGGGGGCTTGGTAATCAATGATAGTAAAGCTTTACACCCCTAAGAGAGTCTTTCTGCCTCTCACTTGCTGCAACAGGCACATTAGGAAATCTTCAGTTGAATTTATGTTTCAATTCTATTTTTTTACAAGCAAGAAAAAAAGTAAGATTTTATTTGGGCTTTATTTATGGAGAGAGTTGTGTTCCCCCACCCCCCCAAAAAAAAACACTGAAATTCTCTTATGCTTCTATTAAGTGCTTGCCTGTAGGTTTTATGTTCCCAAGATATTGTATCATACAAATATATGCAATGTTAAAAGAATGTGGACCGCTACTAGCGTGCATGCTTTAGCCTTCTGAACTGAGGTTTATGAAACTGGTTGCAGAGTGTTTTATTGAAACAAGACAAATATTTATGAACAATTCCAAATCATCTGTTTTGAAATGTAAAGTGTGTTCTGAGTGGGAGCTGAGGCCCAGGTGTTTCCTGTCTGAGTTTGGAATGGGTCCCTCTGCTTCCATGGGATGATGGGGCTGTACCTTCTCCTAAGAAGCCCTGAGTCACTCTGCTTCCCTGCTAATGCCTGCATGGCAGAGAGTGCCCCCAGGAGCCAGTGGGATTTAATACTTAAAAGAAGTTTCCTGAGAGCTGAGGAGATGCCTAGTTGGTAAAGTGCTTGCCAATCGAGCATAAGGACCCGAGTTTGTTCCCCTCATGTAACTCAGCCTGAACTCATGTAAAAAAGCCTGGTGTGGTGGGGCCATGCTTTTAATCCCAGCCCCAGGGAGGCAAAGACAGGTGGGATCCCTAGGGCCTGCTGTCCAGCCAGCCTAGCCAAATTGGCTGGTTCCAGGTCAATGAGAGCTCCTTCTCAAAAAACAAGGTGGATGACTCCTTAGGAAAGCTCTCCAAGATTGACCTCTGGCACCCTGTACATATATGTGCTCTACACATATGAACATGCATACACACACACACATACACACACACACATACAGCCTTCCTTAGCTATGCATAGGGGCTGTATGTTGTATTCTGATCTGCTAAATTTGTCCCTTAATTTAAAAAAGGCCAAAACCTGTGTGAACAGAAGCTTTGTGTAAACTCCTATGGCAGCATAATCTCTGCTTCTTGAACACAGTTCTGTTACTCAGAGGTTTTCTTTCCAGCCTTCTTGGCTTCTGCCTTGTTACCATCCCTGTTTCTTGTGAAATAGAAATGTTATGTATTCACCCAGACCGTTGGAAGCCATTCATGTCAATATGGGCCGTTGTGATTTAACTGTCAGCCCCACAAAGCCCCGCTTCCGAAGGGCTCCTTTTAAACTAAGCACAAAGAGGTATCTGTTCTAGATGCGCCCAACAAGCCTCTTGGTCCAAATACATGGATTCGTTTTCCGTTGGCCAGCAGAGCTGGGTTTTTTCCAGCATGTCCTGCTTTGTCTGCTGGTACCCTGGATGGAACTTCAGGGCAGTGAGAAATCGGGCCGTTTTCTGTTTCCATTCCCTGATCTGCCCTAGGGCCAGCTGCCCCAAGGATGGAATTTCAGGAGGTGTATTGCAGAATCAGAAACTTCAGGGAAATGTTTGCTTCCCAGATGCTCTCACAGAAGCAACTGTGAATGCAGTAGGATTCGCACAGCCACAGTACAACTTGGGCTGCTTCTTGGGCCCTCTGGCTGTGGAAGGGGACCCAGGAGTTACTCAAGCCTCATTGGTCATAAAGAACACCATTCTAACATAGACAAGACAGGGCTGAGGGTGAAGGAGCAGTCCTTGTGTCCTGCTTGGGCCTTCTTGTTTATTTGTTTTGGGGGGGCTTGTTTTGTTTTTGTTTTTTTTTTTGGTTTTGCATTTGCTCAAGTTTCTTTGGTAAGTTTCATTCTCCCAATTGAGCAGTGTCTATGAGAACATATAAGGCTAAAATAAAGGCTTGCTTACTTGTTTTGTTTTGTTTTTTTAATTGGGAGCAAGGGAGGGTTTTTAATAGATGAGAAAAGCACACAAGAAAAAATCAAGTCACTCAGAATGCACCACTGGTAACATTTTTACCACACCCATCAGTTTTGCCTTTTTTTCCTCCATTTCTTGAAAGCTGATAGTTGAAAAATGGTTGTGTTTTAGTGTTGGAATTGCACTCTGATGTGTGTAGCGCTTGAGCCATCCTTGGATCTCCCCATCCCTGCCTTCCTGAACTCCTCCTCCCCACAGAGGTCGGTCCCCACTGTGCATAGAGAACACAAATGTTGTGCATTGACTTGTTGCTGGATATTGAGTTTGCCTGAAATTTTCCTTGCTTTTCCACCTAGAAATGCATATAGACCTGGGAGAAACAAGACATTAAACACTAGTGGGAAGGACACTAGCCCCACATACTCACTAACTATATTTACTATAGTTATGCTTCATTCCTGGCCAAGGAATTGATGAGCAGAAGGGAGAGTTAGCACAGAAAGGAGACATCAGATTCAGTGGAACCTTAAGCTAAGAAGTTCACCAAGTTGGTTACAACCCTAGTATTTTCCAGATTATAAAGCACTTGCTTTTGATAGGAAACGTTTGTTTGAGGACTTTCCTTCCATGATTCCCAGCCCCAGCCCCCAAGATCCAACAAATGAACCAGTCACAGTAAAAGAAACAAATGGGTTTTTGTTGTTACTGCTTCTTTCAAGATAATCTATTGTTGCCAAAACATTTGCAACTGTTGCTTTCAAGGGAAGGTGGCAAGAGGCCCTGGCCCTTGTGTCACCAGGTTTGGAAACATTTACCATGGTTTTCCTGCCATGGAGAGCAGTCCAGTGCCAGGATGCAAGGCCTGACGTTTTCAGCTTGGTATTTACTCAGGTATCTTTGGCAAGAATTGATTGTTCAACCAGAGCCAAAAGATACCACTTGGAATTGCTCATGACCGAGGCTGGAGCATTCTATCATCTGAAGACTTAAAACCCAGAATCCTTAATGTAAAATGAAGTTTCTGTGTAGCTCTCCTCCCAGGGGACATGTTTGTGCCCTTGGGGATCACACCTGGACTTGATGGTAAGTTAATGTTGAAACAGTATCCCCTTGAGTCATAGTACCATGAGACCTAAAAGCCTCCCTGGCTCTTCAGTTGAATGGCTGGCTTTTCATAGATGAGGAAACTGAGGCAGACAGGCAGTATGATGTGATAAGCTTTGTTCACAGATGGCAGAGACGTTCAAGGCCAAACAGAAAGCTCCCTCACCTCTCCACATCTGCCATCCTGTGACCTGTGGAATGTACTCTGACATCTTCCAGATGTCACAGAGAAGGTCCTCAGTGAATGTGCTTTTCTGACACCCCACCAACCCCCTTGTGCCTGGTTTCCCTTGTGACTAGGAAGGCAAGTCATCTGCCTCCAGGGAGGTTGGAGAGTAAGAAAGGAAAAGTCAAACACAAGAGAAATGTAAACAACAGAATAAGCCTGTGCATTTTAAAGCTCGTTATTTATATCTTGCCTCCTTCCACAAAGGACTTGGGGCAGTTTCTGAGAGCTAAACCCCCAGAGCCAAGCCCCTAACTGGGCAGTGAGGAGCTAATTGCCACGTGAAGCTTTCCAGATAACAAGCCAGACAGGCTGGGTGAGGGAAATAGTGTTTGCTGCAGTAGAAAGTTTTTGAGTCTGTCTGTCTGATATATAGATAGATAGATAGATAGATAGATAGATAGATAGATAGATAGATAGATAGATAGAGAGAGAGAGAGAGAGAGACAATATATAAATAACATCTCAAAGGGACACAAGCGGCTCATTTTCTAGTGGTTTATTTTTCTTTCTTTTCTCTGCCTCCCTCTCTTCCTAGCCCCCTTTTGGAAGGGGAAGCCTTGGTTAGAATAGGGAAGTAGACAGGGGAGACAAAAATTATTTTCCAACTTATCAATTTTAAATGCATGCCCTCCCATCTCACAAGTTTATAATAGAAAGCCCTTTCTACTGCATTTCCAAAGATATTAAAAAGAAAGACTCTGTTTGTGTCTATAATTCAAAAGCAGGCCTTACCTGGGGACTGGTACCTTGTAGTGACAAGTCTGAATTAGAGGCTTTTCTGGTCTTCTCCAAGGATGGAAAACTGCTCATGCCTAGATCGCCTCCTAGTGGTCCATTGAGTCTATGCAGAGGGAGCTACAGGACTGGTCACCACTGGAAGCACCATCTCAGCCTATTGCCTTTCTTGAGGTTGGAATTGATTATCTTGATAACAGAATCATGCATGGAAAAGCCTGAGTTGGCTTTTTGACATAACTGCTTTGTTTTTCTTCACTTTTCTGCTCCTATCCCCAGATTTTGTTTTGTTTTGTTTTATTTTGTTTGAGACAGGATCTCATGTAGCCCAGGCTAGTCTTGAATCCTCGTTGCAGGATCATTGAGCTTCTCATCCTCCTGCTTCCATCTCCTGACTTCTAGAATTACAAGCATGTGCCACCATGGCCCATTTATCCAGGGTTTTGTGCATGCTAGGCAAGCACTCTACCATATCCACAACCCTGGTCCAAGGATTTTTGGAGACTGACTCAAGGCTGACTTGATATGTGCAGCTCTATGTCAGAGGAAGGTCCACCTTCCTGGGAAATTATGCATGTCAATGCCTATTACTTGTTCACAGCAGTATGGCGGAAGGGGCTGTTGGGTGGTAGCTACAGCTCAGGGGGTGTCCAGCCTGTGGGAAATATTTTCTGAATTTCTAGTTGATATCTCTTGGGAGGTGAGGTACAGGGCTTTCAGGAGCTGCATCTTGGTTACAAAGTCAGAGTCTGACTTAGAATTTCTATTAGCAGAGTTTCTCACCATCTGTAATTTAGAGACCAATCTGGCCTTCTATCAATCCAGCTCCTCTTTGCCAACTGTCAAGTTGCCAGTGGTGATGTCTCGTATGGCTGGTTCTAATTAGATCTGACATGATAAAATGCCATAAATTTACCATGTTATTGACACCATACAGTCCATTTCTAAAGGCATCAAAGCCTCACAGTGGGAAACGTCTCACAATACAGAAAGAAAAAATGACCCTGTTACTGTTTCTGTCTTATGTAGGCATCACAGGGTGTGGGTATATGTGTGTATTATATAGTGAGGATGAAAAGGCATGTGCACACACATCTTGGAGAACAGATCCTCTGGTAGAAACGTTTCTTAGGGAAGGAATCAGGCTTTCTGACATTGGTGTGATATAACCCCAAGAGTGATGACCTCAGCTTCTCCACTTGGAAAGTATGAGCTGGTCTTCATCCTGCTGGTTCACTAGTCCAGGTGTGTTTTATTCTTTAGTCTCAGCTCTATTGATGACCTAAAAAGAATGATGCTGCATTACTTGATTACTGGTTGCTGCTATCTAAGTGGGTCCAGCCTTGTTTCATTTCTCAGTAACCAGTTACAGTTCTTTGATAGAGCACATTATCTTCCCTATGATTGGTAGGCATCTTCATCCTGTTTCTTTTTAAAGTTTATGTAGGAAAGCTATATTTATGCTGGGTACCATACTTTTCATCTTTATTGTAGACATTTATTCTCAGTGTGTAGTTTACCTTTTCCTGAGCTAGGAGTGATAAAAATCATAGATTACATTATGAGAGAACTATAACACTTCCCTGTCTCATGACCTGTACTTCAGAGATGAAACAAGGCTG